>NW_026606065.1:34085000-34225000 GCF_029834395.1 Sorex fumeus
CAATAAAAAGATAAAATAAATAAATACATTTACAAACATAAAAAAAAAGAGATTAGGTACTTTGGTGCCTGCTTTTATTTATTCATCCATTGTTTCAGTTTTGGCATCAAGGATAGTTATTTGCCCTCACCTGTTCCTTCTCACTTCCCACAGTGAGACTGGACTTCCTTAGGCCCATTTGTTCTTCCTTGAAGCCCAGCTTGGTTGGGTCTGCGCCATGCATTTTCGTGATGACCCCAATGGTCTTTAAGCAAGCACACTATTAGCAATGAAGCTGCAGAGCAAATAACATTCCCTCCCAAACGTCCCAAACTGTAAGACCAAAACTCACAGGATCAACCTGAAGCAGCTCCCTGAGTCACAGGCCCCCTGACCTGTCCTGAAAAGCAGGCTGCAATTAGGTACATGTATTTCTGGGGAGCTAAGGGGGCTTAAGCCCCCAGTGAAAGCTCGTGGGTTAAGAAATCAGGGAGGGTGGTGGTTTCCTAACAGAAAAATGAAAGACTGTTACCAAAAGAAAGGAAAAACTTGTGATCTTAGACACGGGCATTATCTGTGACCCCCCAAGTCCCACTCTTGGGAGTGTGTCCCAGAGGAACCTCCATGGTAGAATTCCTCATGTGATCCATCCAACCTTGACATATTCACTGGCTACAGAGACTGGTAAGATAAAAATGGTACATCCACACAATGGAATGCTACACAGTAGTGAAAAAGGAAAGGCCAATGGCATCAGTGGAATGCTACACAATAGTGAAAAAGGAAAAGCCAACGGCATCAATGATGTGGCTTAAGTGACAGAATCAAACCCTGCATGTGTAAAGCCCTGAGTTCAGTCCATCTGGATTGCATAATCCCTAAGGATTTCTGGGTAGAAAGCACCCTCACTTCTCCTTAAACACTTGCCCTATGCCAAATTACAGAGACATATTCTAACAAGAGGGGTCTTAAAAACATGATGAAATAAAGCAAGTCACATCCAGAATGAAGCCATTTTCACAAAGCTCAAAACGATGGAAAACTAAGCTCTTTAAGGGGGCATTCATTGTGTATATACAATACGGAATGATAAAAGGTTTTATACACCTCCACACATGAATTAGACAAAAAGAATAAGAAAAAAGAAGAAAAAATATTTACACACAAATACCTTTCCTTCTTGATGCCTCTTGAAAATCTGTTTATTATTTTCTTAGAAGGAAATTTTTCTGTTAGCATTTTAATACATTTTAAAAAGTGGTGGAAAGAATCCTGAATATATTAACGTAGAATATAGCAACACCCCACACCTGTCATACAGCCTTAAACATGAAGCACAGATAGCTCTGTCTACACTCCTCCTCTTCCCTATTAAGTAGGAACAGGTAGTTAGACAATGTTGTCATTTCTTTTTTTTAAAAGTTGATCTTTTTATCAGATTATTCACTTAGTCCTAAAGCCACCAAGAATAGGCAATTACACTTTTTTCCAGTTTTATTGAGAAATCATTGACATACATCATTATAAGGCATACAGCACAGGTATTGAAACACAGGTATTGTAATTATGATATATGGTTCAGCTAATATTCATCCCATTGTTTGATATCCTGCTTTGTAAAAAAATTTTTAATTGTTTTTTGGGCAGCATTGCACATATGTTCAACAGTCATGATCTGAAATCAACCCAAGAGCTCAATGACATATAGGGATAAAAAGATGTGGTATATGGGGTTGGAGTGATAGCACAGTGGGTAGGGCGTTTGCCTTGCATGCGGCCCACCTGGGTTTGATTTCCAGCATCCCATATGGTCCCCCGGGCACCGCTAAGGATAATTCCTGAGTGCATGAGCCAGGAGTAACCCCTGTGCATTGCCAGATGTGACCCAAAAAGCAAAAAAAAAAAATGTGGTATATATTAACTATGTTGTCATTTCTTAATGATACTCATCCATAAATACATTATTCACCATTATCAATATGTACCTCTAAAAATGATTCTTAAGCAACCCACAATATCATAATTACATTTCTCAAAGCTATAGCAATTCTTTAATATAAAAAAATTCACAGGGCTAGAGCAAGTAGGGTATACAGCAGGTAGGGAATTTGCCTTGCACAGGCTTGACCGTGGTTCAATCCCCAGAATCCATATGGTTCCCTGACAACCACCAAGAATAATTTATGAGCTCAGAGCCAGAAGTAAGCCCTGAGCACCACTGAGTTTGGTACTAAACCAAACCAAACTAAACCAAACCAAAAATACCGCCCCCCCGCACACACAAAATTTAGCTTTCTGGTTTTTTCTTTTTATACTAGAAGTCATTTTAACAGTTTTTAAAAAGTACTTCCAAACAGGGGCCAAGTATATTTGTCTGGAAGATTGGCAGATTTATCTTTTAAGTGTGTGTTTGCTATAGTTCCCTTATGTATCTTCTCTTTTGTGGAGCAAACTTTGACTATAGTTGCAGCAAGTAGCTTATTTCCCCCTAGCAGAGTCCCCCACCTTCTGAGTATTGCTGATAGCATCCTGTGCCAAGTGCATCCTGTTCTCTTGGCCCCTAGTTTTCAAATAAACTTGACAAAGAGGCTTTTACTCTTTGGCAAGACCACTTCAGAGGTGAGTGTGTTCTTCTAGGGAAGGTTTCAGACCCTCACTTCTCTGGAGGACCAGGCTGGATCTCTGTGTGTGGCCCCATCGACCGTGTTGGGACTGCAGACCGCCATCATTCATGATTCCTTATGACCTGGGGACCTGTAGAGAAATATTTTGTCATAGACTAGTACAATTTATATAGGGAAGACAAGGTCAATATTTTACCTTTTTCCCTTTAGCAATTTTTTAAAAGCATGATTTTGTTTCCTTCTCTAACAACCAATGTGGGTGTATCTTTTTTTTTTTTTTTATGTAGGAGTACTGCTATTTATTCAGCCACTGATTAGCTGATTGAATTGGGCATGAACTCCACCTTACTTCTTTTTTTTTTGTAAGTTTATTTATTTATTTTTCTTCTTATATTTATTTATTGAATCACTGTGGGAAAAGTTACTAAGCTTTCAGGTTTAGGTCTCAGTCATACAATGATCAAACACCCCTCCTTTCACCAGTACTCATTTTTCACCACCAAGAACTCCAATATACCCCCCTCCCTCCCCTCCCAATGCCTGTGAGGCAGATGATTTCCACTTAACTCTTCTCTACATTGATTACATTCATTATTTTGACAAAAGATGCACCATTATTGTTTAGAATCCCCCCCCCCCCAACAATCAGAACTGCTGAAAAGGCATTGTGAAATACTTTGTTTTCTATAGCTGGTTATGAGAATCATATAATGTTGTGCAGCTTGGATTTCTGCAAAGAGCCAGATAATTACGAGATTGGTTTCTGTGCATCTGGTGTTATGGCTGTGCCGGAGAGCCGCTCATGGGGGGCAACTCGTGACCTTGGTAGGGTGTGAAGGATGAGCCGGTACTGTCCCCCTTTCCATGAGACTGCAGTTGCCCAGTCACCGCCGGCTCATACCTGGCTTTCTAATAAGCTCTGAGGCGGTGGCCACCTTGTATGTGGTCCAGATGCATTTCTGCCAAAAGCCGCTGGGTTTCAAGATTTGTTTCTGAGTCTCTGGGACCATGGCCATAAATCAGCTTGATCAGGAGCCAGAGAGGCCGTTTGTAGGCGGTGACTCGGGGTCTTGCTGGGATGGGGAGGAAAGGGCCAGTTCCACCCCCATCTGGTGAGGCTCCGTGTGTCTTGTCACTGCAGGCCCAAACCTGACTGTCCAATGGCCTCTGGAGGATGGTGGTCACTGGGCTGCCAAGGAGAACAGGCCAAGGCACGAAACCTATCCCCACCTGGAGTGGCCCAGCACCAGTAACCTACTGCAGGAACAGGACGCATTTCTTCCAAAAGTCTTTGGGTTTCGAGATTCGTTTCTGAGTCTCTGGGATCATGGCCATTTAAGCAGTTCAATCAGGAACCAGAGAGGCCATGCCTCCAATTATATAGCTGAGCCAGAGGTGGTTTGTGGGTGTGTCTCCCACTTACCTAACTTTTGGCCTTTTACTTTCTTGGTAAACTTTGCCTCAAGTTTTTGGGGTCTGGCCAAAGGTGGGCATATCTTTTTTTTAGGGGGGGGGGCTTATCTTTTTAAACTCATTTATTGAATGTTTTTTTTCCCTGAATGTATTAAAGTAGAATATAGCAACCCCCACACCTATCATACAGCCTTAACCATGAAGCACAGATAGCTCTGTCTACACTCCTCCTCCTCCCTATATATTAAGTAGAAACAGGTAGTTAGACAATGTTGTCATTTCTTAATGATACTCATCCATGAATACATTATTCACCATTATCAATATGTACCTCTAAAAATGATTTTATTTCATTTCAATCTATGGCATTTACTCTTCTGATACTCAAAAATTGCATTCTGTGGGAAATAGGAGAGGGTATATGAGCAGTAGGGGCTCACATTGATAATGAAGTTGACCAGGGTCTAATTCCTGGTACCACCTGATCCCCCTCCATGGACCAGTGGGAGCAGGCTCGGGGGGGGGGGGGGGTGTCCCTGAGCACCACTGGGTGGCCTGAGTAATTCTGGCACAGCAGAACTGAAGAAATGTCGCACCCTTGGCCTGTGTCATTGAGCCACAGACCCAATTGGCCAATATTTGCTGGTGCGAACCCCCCTCAATCCTTCCACACTCCTGGGCTTCTCGTGGGAGGCCAATCCCCACCAAAATTTCCAATTTTGACTATTTGACTTAACAAACCTTCCCAGCTTGACTCTGTGGATCATTGTATAGCTGAAACCCAAGCACAAAAATTTGTAAGTCTACAACTGTACCTCATGGTGTTTCACTAATAAAAATTTTTAAAAAACTTTAAAAATTTTCAATAGTTTCTTTGCTTTCTAGTATGAATGACTTCGTGGCATCTTCTTATACATCCCCTGCCCCAAACCTGATGTAGTTCTTTCCTTAGTCTTTTCTGTTTACTCTGAATTTCTCTTTTCTATGGGACATGTTGGTTCTTAAAGAAGCACTGTATTTCAATTAAAAAAAAATCAACTTGCCTTTATAGTTCTAATGAAGCGCACTCTTTAAAAAAGTTACCTTAAAGAGCTCATTCCACAAACAAAAGCTTTATTGGAATCTTTCACAATTGGCTATTTCAAAACATTTTTGAGGTATAATGTTTTAGTAATTTTAGAGCTATGTAATGTTAGAGACGGTAGCAGTTTCCATTTTGGGACCTGAAGGCCAAAAACAGGATTTTTGGGTAGTGAACTAGAATCAGGCTGATTCTTTGTATACACAACCCCACACATTTTTGTTCTTGGGAAACACAAGGGTATGTGCTTGTGTTTGTGTTTGTGTTCAGAGCTACGGGTATGTAGTTTTCCTTTAAATAAAATGTATAAAAATAAAATTAAAAATACTTAAAATGTCTTGCAGAGAGCCTAATTTATAATGCTATTTATGGATGAAAAGGTAAGCCCAATCTCTCTTGTTGGTTTCTTGTGGGTAAGATGAAGCCCTTATCAGTCTTCCTGGAGGAGAAGATGGGAGGGAGGAGTAAATGCTCAAGAATGCAGGTCTGCGCTATGACAATAATAGCTGGAAGATAGCACAGAGGTAGGGCGTTTGCCTTACAAGTGGCCAACATGGCCGACCCGAGTTCGATGGAAAAATCTGAAGGTTAAAAGTAGTTAAGGGATATTCTTGATAATCTTTCAGTATCAATATTGCAAAACCACAATGCCCAAAAGAAGAGAGAGAGAGAGAGAGAGAGAGAGAGAGAGAGAGAGAGAGAGAGAGAAAGACAGAGAGACAGAGACAGACAGAGAAGAACAGTGCCTGCCATACCATAGGTGCAGGCAGGGGATGGGGGGTGGGGGGGTGATGGGAGGGAACCTGGGGACATTGGTGCTGGAAAGTGTACACTGGTGCAGAGATGGGTGTTCGAATATTGTATTGCTGAAATCCAATCATGAACAGCATCGTAATGATCTATCTCAGTGATTCAATAAAAAAAAAAAAACTTAAAAAGAAAAAAAGAATGCAGGTCTGGAAGGGCCTAACCTAAGTAGGCCCTTGCCCTTGCCCTTCAGGAAAGTGGAAGTTTCTAAACCTTGGGACAAGCCACACCATTAAGGAAAAAGTGGAGCTTGTATATTCCTTGAGGTATAAGGAGCCAATGTCTATATATATGCCCTTTCCACTAAGTAAACTGTTGTGATTTATTTGTGGGGGCTGGGGAGGGCACCACACCTAGCGGTACTCAGGACTCACTCCTGGTGATGCTCAGGAAACTTGTGTGTTGCCATGGATTGAACTGGGGTCAGCTGCATGCCAGCAAGCACCTTGGGTGAGTTCAGGTTGATTTCTCTGGGTGATTTCTCTGGCTCCTGAGCTGCTGTGATTTTTGAATCTGTGAACGATCTCCATGCCTAGGTCCCTGCACTCACAAGTTGTATACTTGCAACTGTGTGTGTGCATGTGTAAGCATGTCTGTGGACATCAACATACAGACACCTATATGCACATACAAATAAAACAGAAGCATGCAGAGTTATTCACAAACATAATTCACAGATAAATGCATTTATACATCTAACAGCTTATTCAGGTAATGGGTATTCTTCATTTATTAGATGTTTTAATGACTGGTCTTTGAAGTATCTGCCTAATTTAGACCATAAATCCAAGTCATGCGTTTACCTCAGAGTCTTAAACCTTGTTTAATCCTCAGCTGGCAGCCGGAGAACATTCAGCTGTGACTGTGATGCTATAGGGCTAGTCACAATCAAAAGTTGTCTCAAGGGGAGCGTAAAACTGGTCATTGGTGGAAAGCTAAACACCTCTAACCAAGGTAGACTGTAAGTAAGAAAGCAAGTCAGCAACGGCTGCAGAAAGTATGCCGATTTTAGCAAACCTTACTTATTTTGATGTCTTAGAGCAAAACTGAGCTCTTAGAGTTTAGGTTCCTGAGCGAAGGAGGGCAGTTTAATGACAGTTTGACCACGATTTCAACTTTCCTACAATTTAACTGTCTAACGGAAGCACTTTTAGACAAATGTGATTTTCGTAGGTCTCCTGTCAGGAACACATAAGAACTCATTTATGACAATCTAGCAAAAGGAAACACTATAAATATTGTGTTTCTGAGATGAGGCACAGAGAGGAGAAGGAAGGAGAGGGACCCTGTCATATCCCTACACACCATTTTGCAAATGTGGATTCCAGTGGGTGACAAGGCAGTAAAATAAAATGAAACGAGACATATCTAAAAAGGAGCTTCTGCAGTGATGTGCTAATCACGCCTCAAAGCAGAACACTGTTGTTGTTTTTTAAATAACAGAAGCAATAAAATCCTATTATGGATTAATCTCGTGCCAAATTTTGTTTTTTAATCAAATCTATTTTGAGCTCAAGAAAATACAAAAATGCAAATGAAGGGCCGAATCCCCCAGATCTTGTGAACATGTAAGGGCTGATACACTTAAAAGATTTTTTTTTTAAACTCATAAATTAAAATCATCCCGTGGCACAGAAAAAAAAAAACCCACACTTATTTGTTAAACCTCTCATTTCCTATTCCATGTAGAGTTTCAGCCTCATCAGGAGGGAGGCTTTGCAAAAGCCCCCCAAATTAGGTGCTTACTGTCTAAAGACCGTTGTCATTGAGTTTTCTAGACTTCCAGCGAGAAGTCAGTTGTTTCATGCAGCAGGCAAAACTAAACAAGAGAGCCGTGTGTGAAGAATGGGCTCTTGCAAGTACGCAGCTGCATGCCCTGCCAGATAGACACACCACTTCAACACAAAAGAGGGTAGGGTGGGGTGGGGGGAGTGTACGCATGGGTTGTTTGTGTAGCGTTACCCCTGGGTGTGCTCCATCTGGGATGAAATATTCATTAGTAGACCTAAACAAACTCTTCAGAACATTTTTATCTCAAAGTCAGAAAATGCTATTCAAACACGCTGCTAATGAAGCCATCCACCATCTTGTTTGATGTGCTTCTAGTTAGAGTGTTCTAAAAGGCTTCGGGCGGTGCCCGCTCTCAGCTGGCAACCGTTCTCGTTGCAACTGAGTGGGGGCAACTGAGGCGCTTCGAGAGACTCTTCCTCTAAATGCGAGCCCCTGCGCTGTGAATATGAGCAACAGTATCCATGGACATCGACTCCTGAATAGCAGGGACCCTGTTGATCACTTTCCAGGAGATCACAAATGAAGGACAGAATCACATCAGTCAGAGGAAGGCTGATGCACAGAATTCAACACCCAAGAAGAAGCTCTCATTTCTTTCCTGAAGCCCAGACACCAAGAACAGATTGAGAAATGAACGCAAGCTGTTGACAAAATATGTCAAAACACATCATGGTCTTACAACTATCTCACGCTACACGGAAACCTTTGTGTCACATGGGGAATGGGCTCTTGCAGATATATTATTTTAATATATCTTGAGATATATTATTTCCGGGTGTCTGCAAGTGCCTGCACCAAAGCAGACACAAACTACCAGTGAACCCAAAGTCCCTAGAATGGAACATTTACATAAAGATGACAATGAGGTAGTAAAAAAATTTTTTTTAAATATTCTTAGCAGTTGTGCAATGACTACTTCTGTTGATTACTCAAAAGATGAAGCTGTAGTATTGGGGTTTGACGTGGAATAGGAGCCAAAGCCCAGAGGTGTTATCTCACCAAATACAGTGTCTGTATCCAGACGATGATGGGCAATTCAACACGTCAAGAATCATACTCAAGATTTAACCACAATGAAATCACCTCTGTTTTTGCATCTCCCACCCCCCACTCCTCAGGTGAGATGTTGTATGCATGGAGGCAGACTCGCAACAGGTCCCCAAAGGATCCACAGTCATGAGTGTGGGCAGGGCTCAGGACTGATGGATGAATGAATGTGATCAGGTCACACAAGGTGGCAAAGGGGGGAAAGATCTCTGCAGCTGCAGCGGTAATTAATGCTCCTAATTGGTTGACTTTGAGTTCATCAAAAGGCAGATGAACTTGTGCAGACCTGATCCAATCCAGGGAGCCCCAGTGAGTGCTGTCAACATCAGAGCGGTTCTGCTGGCCTGCATAGAAAGCCGCCATGTGGAAGAGCACTGGGGTGAGGGGTGGGGATCCTGGGGGAAACACGGACTAGTGGATACCCCATGAGAGCAAAGAAAGAAAGAGTGTCCTCAGCCTCAAGACAGCTAGGAATCAAATTCTGCCAACAATCACGTGAGGTTGGTGACCAGAGAGAACACAGCCCGGCTGAGCCCCTGACCACAGCCTTGTAAGACCCAAGACAGAGATGCAGCAAATTTGTACTTGGATACCTGCCCCTGGGGAAGCGGACAGAATAAGTGTGTGTCGTGATAACTCACTAAGGTTGTGGGCATTTCTTGTATGTCAATCAGAAATTTACACCCCATCAACCAGTTTCCCAAGGTAGGACAGGTATGCCGGGCATCACCATATCAATCTTGGAGTCCATCTATTTCTGATCAATCATACTTCCCCAATAAGACCTCATTCCTTTCGCAATCATTGTTCCCCACCAAGTCTTCAGTATACTGCTCACCTGTGTCCCCATCATGGGTTTTGTCACCTGAGCCCCACTGATCCATTCATGAATCCAAGACCCGCGTTCTCCTCTCACATAACTAAGCAAGCTACTGTCCTCCTAAAAGACTTCAGGATAAAGCTTGTGCCTTTTAGTTTAAGATCCAAGCACTTTTCTGCTTTGGCTGCTGCCCACTTTCCTGGCCGTGACTTCTGGCTCCCTCCATTTCCTGCCCTCTGGCCTTTCGAAAGGATTCGGAGTTGTCCACGCAAAGTCCTTTAAATCTTTGTCCTTCCTTCCTTTCTTGGGCTACTTGGTGACCTTCCTCGCTCTCTCTTCTGGTTTGTCATTTCTTCATTCCACTTTTCAGGCCCCCACACACTGAGGAAGCCCCCTGCTGTCTCCCCCGGGTGCTTTCTCTCACAGCCTTACTGTCCGTCCAACTGCCCAATGCGCTGGACTTCATGTCATTCTTTCTTCTTCTTCTTCTTCTTCTTCTTCTTCTTCTTCTTCTTCTTCTTCTTCTTCTTCTTCTTCTTCTTCTTCTTCTTCTTCTTCTTCTTCTTCTTCTTCTTCTTCTTCTTCTTCTTCTTCTTCTTCTTCTTCTTCTTCTTCTTCTGCTGCTGCTGCTGCTGCGAGCTCCAAGCCTGCTTGGATAGGGGCTGAGCATCCTCCGCCCAGATCCTCCATCTTCCAGTAGGCAGGGGTCACCCACAAATTGACCTCCCGCCCCCTGGTGCTGTGTAATCCCATCAACGGCCAAGACCCAGAGACTATAAAACCCAGCTCCCAGAAGCGCGTGGCCGCATTTGCGACATTTTATCTCTTTCTTACTTTGGACAACCTGGCAGGCTACTGAATGTAACCTGCCCACACGGCAGAGTCTGGCAAACTCCCCATGGCGTACCCAATATGCCAAATACCAGTAACAATTATGGGTCTCATTCTCCTGACCCTGAAAGGGCCTTGAATATGGCACTTTAAAATCTCAGGGCTTGGATGAAGGAGATGTTACTGGGGCCTGCTCAAGGCAATCGATGAACAACAGGATGATTGTGATCGTGATTATTATTATTGAGTCACTGTGAGATACAGTTGCAAAGCTTTTATGTTTGAGTTTCAGTCATACAGTGATCGAACACCCATCCCTTCACCAGTGCACATTCTCCACCATCAATGTCCCCAGTATTCCTGCCCCACCATCCCAACCCTCCCCTCCCCCTGCCTCTATGACAATTTCCCCCATACTCTCTACTTTTGGACATTATTCCATGTCACTCTTTCATGGCCAAAACCTTCTGGAGGACAGAACCTCTGTCACCGCCCCCCTCTCTCCTCAAACCCACTGTGTTCCACAAAGCAGCAGGAAGCAAAACTTCCCCACAGAAAGACATACAGTGCTTCTGACAGACCCAATGACCTGTTGGTTAGAAAGAGCCACGTCAGGGACTGGAGCGATAGTACAGCAGGTTGGGCATTTGTCTTGCATGCGGCTGACCCAGGTTCAATCCTCAGCATCCCATATGGTCTCCTGAGCACTGCCAGGAGTAATTCCTGAGTACAGAGCCAGGAATAACCCCTGAGCATCGCTGGGTGTGACCCAAAAAGCAAAAAAAAAAAAGTGCTACGTCAGATTGGTATTGTGTAAAGCACCAGTGTTAGAAACTTTCATCCATGAAAATCACCAATATGAGACATAGGAGAGAAAGGCGATAAGCAGAAAGGAAGCTGAAGTGATAGAAAGAAAGCAGAAAGAGTAGCCAGAGAGATAGCACAGAGATGAGAGTACCCACCTTGCACGCAGTTGAACCGACTTTGATCCCCTGCATCTCTCATGGTCCCTGAGCACAGAGGCAGGAGTAAGCCCTGAACACAACCAGATGGGATCTAACTTCCCTCTCCCCGCTCCCCACCACCACCACCACCACCACCACCACCACCACCGCAAGGCAAACTAACTAAAAAGCCAGAATAGAATTTTAGCATTAGGTTCATGCTACAAATACATGAGGATTCTGGAAAAGAATAAAATTGATTTAGTTATTAAATTGACAGGCAGAAATGGGTCGAGGAGTGTGTCTCTCCACCCAGCAAAAGGAAAAACGAGTCTCCTGAAAGCCCCAGCCTTTCTCCTTGGCCGTCCTGTGAGGCTCATGTGCTTACCAAGTGCTTCAGAGCACATGCAGGTCGACCAGCCGGGACTTCCAAAAGACACAGATGCCAACATCCCACCTTTCTCTTTGATTAAAACATGATGACCACTTAGTACCTGTACTGCAAACCATAACAGCCAAAGGGAGAGAGAGAGTAAGAGGGAATGTGCCTGCCACAGAGGCAGTGGGTGAGGTGGGGTGGGGGGTGGTGGGAGGGATCCTGGGAACATTGGTGGTGGAGAACTGGCACTGGTGGAGGGATGGGTAGTGGATCATTGTGTGACTAAAATGTAATCACGAAAGTGTGTAAGTCTGTAACTGTATCTCACAGTGATTCATTAAAAAATAGTTTTAAAAATAAAAAGAAGATAGTTTGTAAGTCTGTAACTGTATCCCACAGTGATTTTTTTTTTCTTTTTGGGTCACACTTGGCAATGCACAGGTGTTACTCCTGGCCCTGCATTCAGGAATCACTCCTGATGGTGCTCAGGGGACCACATGCGATGCTGGGAATCGAGCCCAGGTCAGCCATGGGCAAGGCAAACACCCTACCCACTGTGCAATCTCTCCAGCCCCTATCTCACAGTGATTTATTAATTTTTTTTAAAGCTGGTTTGGAGGGTCTCTTTCTTGCCACATCCATGCCAACACAGGTTGTTTTTGTTCTTTTGGATGTGGGCCAGTCTCTGTGGTGTGAAATGATATCTCATTGTGGTTTTGATCTGCATCTCCCTGATGATTAATGTAGAGCATTTTCTCATGTGCCTTTTAGCCATTCGGATTTCTTTTTTGAGAAAGTTTCTGTTCATTTCGTTGCCCCATTTATTGATGGGCTTGGATGTTTTCTTCTTGTGGAGTTCAACCAATACTTTGTATATCCTTGATATCAACCCCTTGTTGGATGTGTATTGGGTGAATATCCTTTCCCATTCTGTAGACTGTCTTTGTATTCTGGTCACTGTTTCTTTGGAGGTGCAGAAGCTTCTTAGTTTAAGATAGTCCCATTTGTCTATCTCTGTTTTCACTTGCTTGGCCAGTGGCGTGACATCTTTGAAGACACCATTAGCTTCAATGTCATGGAGGGTTTTGCCAACTTTGTCTTCAATGTACCTTATAGATTCCAGTCTGATGTTGAGGTCTTAATCCATTTTGATCTTACTTTTGTACATGGTGTTAGGCAGAGATCTGAGTTCAGTTTTTTGTGTGTAGCCGTCCAGTTTTGCCAGCATCATTTGTTAAAAAGGCTCTCCTTACTCCACTTCACATTTCTTGCTCCTTTATCAAAGATTAGATGATCATATGTTTGAGGGGAGATGTCAGTATATTCAACCCTGTTCCATAGGTCTGCAGCTCTGCCTTTGTTCCAGTACCCTGCTGTTTTAATTATTACTGCTTTGTAGTAGAGTTTGAAGTTAGGGAGGTTGATTCCTACCATTTTCTTTTTCCCAAGAATTGCTTTAGCTATTTGTGGGGGCTTATTGTTCCATATAAATTTCAGAAGTGTTTGCTCCATTTCTTTGAAGAATGTCATGGATATCGTAATAGGGATTGCATTGAATTTGTACAGTGCTTTGGGAAGTATTGCCATTTTGACAATGTTAATTCTCCCCATCCATGAACAGGGGATATTTTTCCATTTCCTCGCGAATGCTGACTGGTTCAACCCTTTTGGAAAACAGTATGGATGATTCTCAAAAAACTAGAAATCGAGCTCCCATTTGACCCAGCAATACCACTCCTGGGAATATACCCTAAAGAGGCAAAAAAGTATAGTCGAAGTGAAATCTGCACTTGTTTGTTCATTGCAACACTGTTTACAATAGCTAGAATATGGAAAAAACCTGAGTGCCCTAGAACAGATGACTGGTTAAAGAAACTTTGGTACATCTACACAATGGAGTACTATGTAGCTGTTAGGAAAAATGAAGTCATGAAATTTACATACAAGTGGTACTACATGGAAAATATCATGCTAAGCGAAATGAGCCAGAAAGAGAGGGACAGGCATAGAAAGATTGCATTCATCTGGGGAACATAAAGTAACAAAATAGGAGACTAACCCCAAGAATAGCTGTAATAAATACCAGGAGGTTCACTCCATGGCTTGGAGCCCAGCTGCACACTCTAGGGATAAAGGCAGCTCAGATAGAGAAGGGAGCACCAAATTAAGGGTGTTGGGAAGATCCGCCCAGGATGGGAGATGCATGCTGAAAGTAGACTATAGACCGAACATGATTGCCACCCAATGCCTCTTTTGCAAACCACAGCACCCAAAAGGAGAGAGAGAACAAAAGGGAGTGTCCTGCCACAGAGGAAGGGTGGGATGGGGGGATGGGGGTGGGTGGGAGGGATACTGGAATTGGTGGGGGTGGAGAATGGGCACTGGTGGAGGGATGGGTACTTGACCATTGTATAACTGAAACCCAAGCACAACAATTTGTAAGTCTACAACTGTACCTCATGGTGTTTCACTAATAAAAATTTTAAAAAAATATTCAAAAATAAATAAATAAACTACAATTTCACTGTTAAAAAAAGCTGGTTTGCTAGGGGGCCAGAGTGATACTACAGTGGGTAAGGCACTTGCCTATGTGTGGCTGCCTTGGTTTGATTCCTGGTATCCCATCTGGTTCCTCAAGCACTGCCAGGAGTAATTCCTGACTACAGAGCCAGGAGTAACCCCTGAGCATCATCAGACATGGCCCCAAAACAACAACAAAAATTAAAAGATGGCTTGCTTTTAGAAACTTTTAAGGAAGAGCCTGGGACTTCACCTTAAGGAAGCACCTGCCTTGCTGGCACAAAGCTGCAAGTCTGATCCTGGGTGACCCACATGTACTGAGCATGCTCCTGGCAGTTTGGGGGTCTGGGATCTCCAGCACAGCTCTTGCTTTGGTGGTTGCTTCACTGCAGGTGGGTTTGAGAACCCTATCTAAGGGTGTGATCTTCCCAGAGTATCACAGCTAAAAGATGGAGGAGCACTGTAGCCAGGAGTTATGACCAGCAGTAGGCATGAGTGCAAGCCCCACCACGGAAGCAGAGTGACCCTGAGCAAGCACCATGGCTGAGAGTATGTGACCCTCAGTCATTGCAGTGAGAGTAGCAACCAGCACAACAGAAGGAAAAGGAAAACAGTAAAGAAAGATGCTGAAACATCCTTAAGGTGGGGACAGAGAGATGGTACTTGAGTTTGGTCCTCCACATCCCATATGGTCCCTTGAGTCCTGTCAGGAGTGTTCCCTCAGTGCAGAGCTGGGAATGAGCCCTGAGCACCTCCAGTTGTCGCTCCAAAACTAGAAAAAAAACAAAGGAATAAGCAAGTATTGTCTCAAAGAGTAATTTGAGAAAGTCCAAATATCTAAAGCGATTTCCTGGAATTGGGTTAAGTAAGTCAGGGTATGGACACGCTATGGAATGATGCCAGGTATTTTAATTAATGTACTAATAATCTTGTGGCGATGATAAATTAGAAGCATGTAAAGTGTGTGATATTTCTATTATCTGTAACTCTACAGTGTGCAAGAATTCTGTAAGAATATACCTAAATGTAACAACAGTAGCATCTGACTGATGGATTTTGAGTTGGATTCTTTGTTTATCATCTTTTCTTGATGATGTTTAAAGTTTTCTTCAATTTCTCTGGCAATGGAATCTTTGGTAAATAAGGAATTATAAGACTGCGGAGATGGTGTTTGCCTTGCATGTAACTGGGCTGCATTTGATCCCTGGCACCCCCCATATGGTCCCCTGAGCATTCCAGGAGTAATTCCCGAGCACAGAATCAGGAGTAACTTTGAGCGCCGCCAGTTAATCCCCAAAATAAAAACAGAAACAAAAACAAAACAGGAATTGACTTTAATGACTGAAGCAATGTGAATGCTTTTTTCTTTTCCTGTACATGGCCAGCAGCAGATGAGGGTACATGTAGACAAACTTAGATTTGTCGTTATTCCTGGATAAATACTTGTGGAGTATCTCTGACATGATAAGCCTAATGTTGAGAATAGATTGTAAAATACACTTGTTGCCTGTAAGAAGCCCAGAAGAGGAGGAAGAAACTTGGAAAACAAGGCAGAATAGTAAGGCAAGAACCCCAAAACATGATTCTCACAGCATGAAAAAATATCCCTGCAAGTATAGAGGTAAGAGATGTCCACTAACCTGGTTGTAGTGATCATCATGCAGTGTTTGGATATCAAAAGACTGTGCTGTGCCTTAAGATTCCACAGCGCTGTATGTCAATTGCATAGGAATAACATTATTATTTGGGGGTGGTTTTTTATATTGGGGTCACAGTCGGTGATGACCACAGCTTACACCTGACTCTGCTCAGGGATCACTCCCTGGTGGTTCTTGGGTGACCATATGGGACGCTGGAGATTGAACTTGAGGTTGTCTGTGTTCAAGGCAAGTGCCCTGCCTGCTGTGTTATATCTCCAGCCCAGAAATAAAATGATTTTCAAAAAAGGAACCCCAAAGCAAGAGCACAAAGGAAAAACACCCAACCCATTCAGGATGCACATAAATGTTCCAGAGGCATCAACCCCAAAGAGGAACATTGAGAAAGTTCTGATGAATGACAGAAGAACAATAATAACCCCTTCCTTTCTCCCATAATTTGTGCAAGCTGAAAGGAATAGAGGTGGATACTAATGTGGGCTTTCCTTCAGCCTAGTCCATTAACCGACAACCTCTGACTCCCTGAGTTTGTCAGCTTAGGGCCGTGAGTAGCTGTAAGATCATCTCGTGTCTTTGTGACTGAAATCTACAGGCTTTCTCGGGGGTCAGGATGGGCTACCTCCCTACACCTCCCTCTACTTCCAGAAACCTCAGCAGTCACATCCACACCCCAAAGCTGCCACCCAATTGAAAAACTGCTCCAGTCTTACCATCCCAATAAAAATACCTAATGCCCTGAACAAACACCATGACCTCTTGGCACCTGTATTACAAACCATAATGCATAAAAGGAAAAGGAGAGAGAGAGAGAGAGTAAGAAGGAAAGTGCCTCCCATAGAGGAAGGCTGGGGGTAGGGGTGGGGGCTGGAGGGATGGCGGTGGGGAAACGAGGGACATTGGTGGTGGGAAATGTACTCTGGTGGAGGCATGGTTGCTGGATCATTGTATGACTGAAACCCAATTATGAACAGCCTTTTATTGGTCTATCTCATGAATATCCAATTAAAACATTTTTTAAAAAGTAATGTGGACTTTATGTTCCCCAGATGAATGCAATCTTTCTATGTCTGTCCCTCTCTTTCTGACTGATTTCGCTTATCATAATACTTTTCATGTAGTACCATTTGTACGCAAATTTCATGACTTCATCTTTTCTAACAGCTACATAGTACTCCATCTTGTAGATGTACCAAAGTTTCTTTAACCAGTGGAGACTAACACCCAAGAATAGTCAAGATAAGTACTAGGAGGTTTGCTCCATGGTTTGGAGGTCAGCCGCACATGCTAGGCAAAGGGCAGCTCAGATAGAGAAGAGAGCACCAAATAAAGGGTGTTGGGAGGATCCTCCCAGGATGGGAGATGCATGCTGAAAGTAGACTATAGACCGAACATGATTGCCACTCAATGCCTCTTTTGCAAACCACAACACCCAAAAGGAGAGTGCCCTGCCACAGAGGCAGGGTGGGATGAGGGTGGGTGGGTGGGTGGGTGGGGGGATTGGAGGGGTGGGAGGGTTACTGGGATCAGTGGTGGTGGAGAATGGGCACTGGTGGAGGGATGGGTATTTGATCATTGTATAACTGAAACCCAAGCACAAAAATTTGTTAGTCTACAACTGTACCTCATGGTGTTTCACTAATAAAAATTTAAAAAAAAAAGTAATGTGGAGTTCATGCCCAGGTCAATCAGCTTAATCAATGGTTGAATAAATAGCAGTAGTCCTACATTAAAAAAAAAAAAAGATCAGTCAACGCCTCCAGGCAGTACCTCCACTCCGAATATTCTCCTTTTCCCTTCCCTTTGCAATGTTTTTGTGATGACTGGGGGCCCCATGCATGCTTGGCTGTGATTGGCACACTCTGCCATGGTGGCTGCTGGTGTTGCAAACTCTGTTGTGAAGCGAGCATGTGCTAGCCGCATGCCAGGGATCACTCACTGTCGGGGAGACGCAGGCCCTAGAAGCAGCCTCTGAGACCATGCTGATGCTGGGCACATGTGCATGCACCCCGGATTGACGTTGAGGCTTCATGCTTCCAAAGTGGGTAGTTTGGGGCTGGAGCAATAGCACAGCGGGTAGGGCATTTGCCTTGCATGCGGCCAACCCGGGTTCGATTCCCAGCATCTCATACGGTCCTCCGAGCACCACCAGGAGTAATTCCTGAGTGCAAAGCCAGTAGTAACGCCTGTGCATCATCAGGTGTGATCCCCAAAAGAACAAAAAACCAAAGTGGATACTTTGCTGCTGAGTCATTCCCTAGCCCTCCCCCAATACTGAATTTTGGGGGTCGGGGGTGAGTCACACTTACTCCTGACTCTGCACTCTTGGAGATCACTCCTGGCAGAGCTCAGAGAGACATATGGGGTGCCAAGGACAGAACCGGGGTCCGTCATGTGCAAGGCCAGCGCCCTCCCTGCTGGACTAGTTTGTGCATGTTCAATTGCTAAATTCTTTCTGAAAGTCTAACCGAAGTTGCTTTTACTGTACTTTTGGAATGACTGCATATAATCCTGTCATCTGTGAAATATAAAAGAATTATTTCTTCCAGGCACTCTCCTTTCATTCACATAGTTTGTGTGCTTGTTTCTAGGAAACCCTCCCCTCTGGTCTTCTCTTGAATCCTTTTAACTGTCATTTTCCCCCTACATGCTTCAAAGGATCCTTTCACTGTTGTTTTTACTCTCCCCTCCTTACCATCCTCACAGTGCTCTCAAAGCACGAGAGCCCAGTCAAAGGACAGATTTCAGTCAAGAATTTAGCCTACCTAGACAAAACCAAATAAAGCAGTGCATTTCCCTCTCTTCCCTGTAAAGTTCCTGTTGAATCTATTCACTTCTTGTATAAAAAACACACCCAGTTGCTTAGTCATAGTCAACTGCAAATTAAGATGAACTTTATTTCATAAAGTTTTCCATAAGGTAGGGGTTTAATTAAGTCAAAATTGGCATTAATTATGGAAAACTATTGGGTCGGCTATCTTCATGGCAAGGAAGACAACATCATTAAACAAATATATTTTTAGGGGTCAGAAAGATAATCCAGAGGGTTAAGGTGCTTGACTTGCATCCTGCATCCTTTGTTTGAATCTCCAGCATTACATACTGTTCTCTGAGCACTGCCTGGAGTCACCCCCAAGCACAGAGCCAGGAATAGTCCCTGATCATCACTGGGTATGGCCAAATCCCCTCCTCCAAATTTGGGGAGCCCAAAGGAATAACCCGGTGACCTAGAGCTAGCTGCCTAGCAAATATATGGTCATGACTTCAAATCTCCAGTGCGGGGTGGGGAGGGGGTTGGAAAAACAGCACAGCAGGTTCTGCATTTGCCTTGCACGTGGCCACCCTGGGTTTGATTCCCAGCATCCCATATGGTCCCCTGAGCATGGCCAGGAGTAATTCCTGAGTGCATGAGCCAGGAGTAACCCCTGAGCATCGTCAAGTGTGACCCCAAAAGAAAAAAATTCTTCAGTGTATTCCTGGCACTGAGATTCTGGTATCTTGGAGCCTGGCAGCTCTGTTGGCTGAGATTCCTGGTGCTCCAACTGTTTTCCAGATGAGCCACTGCCAAGTGTGTGAGCAAAATGAGGTGACCCTGGGTGAGCACTGCACGCCAGAAGATATGCAAGCACCAAAGCAAGGGAGTGTGAACCCTGGTGATGGATATGCAGACACATAGAAAAATGTGAGAAGATCAGCTAGGTGTGTGTGTGACACCAGCTCATCACAACACCAACCACAACAGATGAAAGGGGAACATAGTTTTTAGGTAAAATGTATACAGTACACCATGCATAGACTTAAGTCTGCAGTTGGATGATTTTTGTTTGTTTCTTTGTTTGTTTGTTTGGGGCCACATCTGCTGGTGCTTCCCTGGGGCTTACTCCTGGCAGTGCTCAGGGATGAATGTGGCGTTGGATATCAAATCCAGGCCTCCCATATGCAAAGCATGTGCTCAGCCTGTGTAGTGCGCTCTCTCTCTCTCTCTCTCTCTCTCTCTCTCTCTCTCTCTCTCTGGTTCCTTGATAAATTTTGATATGTAAACCCAAGTAACCAGTATCCCAAGAATATTCCTAGTTGGGGCTGGAGAGGTAATACAGTGGCTAGGGCCCTTACCTTGCAGACAGCTGACCTGTGTTCAATCCCAGGCACCCCACAGGGTCCCTTGAGCCCTGTCAGGAGTGATCCCTGAGCACAGAGCCAGGAGAAAGCCCTGAGCACAGTTGAATGTGGTCCCCATTAGAAAACAAAAACAGAATATCTCTAGTTTCCCAGAAAACTTTTTTTCCCTCTTCTTTTAATTAATTCTGAATTAATGTTTCTAACATCATTGATTAGTTTTTGCCTATTCTAGAATGTCATCTAAATGCAAGCATACTCACTCAGGGAGTGGTCTCCTGCTTCACATTTTTCTGATTCATCCATGATTTGTGAGAAGATCAGTCAGGTGTGTGTGTGTGACACCAGCTCATCACAACACCAACCACAACCAATTTGTGTATATTTATTAATATGTTGATACATACAATATCTAACATTTTGTATCTATTTGCTTCTTTTCATTGCTGAGTAGCACTATCCTCCTGTTGTTCATCGATTTGCTCGAGTGGGCACCAGTAACATCTCACAACAAATTGTGAGACTTGTTACTGTTTTTGGCATATTGAATATGTCATGGGGAGCTTGCCAGGCTTTGCCGTGTGGGTGAGATACTCTCGGTAGCTTGCCGGGCTCTCTGAGAGGGGCAGAGGAATAAAAGCCAGGTTGGCCATGTGCAAGGCAAATGCCTTACCCGCTGTGCTAATACAATCAGACATCCCCTGATGACATGTGGGTCAATGATGAAAAGCAGAGAAACTGTGTCCCGATGTTGCCTATTAGCAGGCAGTGCCATCAAGGGCTGTGTAGAAACTGATCTTTGCACAATGACAGCACCGCCTCTTTCTTAGATTGTCCCCTCATCGTGAGATGATCTGTGACTATACGCTTTAATTTGTTGGGGTTTTGGGTCACACCTGTTGGTGCTCGGGGTCATTGCAGGTGCTGCCAGGATGTCATCCTCCTGCCCCAAGGCATGAGCTCAGCCCATTGGATCATCTCTCAGGTGTATTTGTTCATTCTTTTCCCTGTAGATCTCTGCACTGTTTCCCGGGTTTGGACTGCTGTGAATGCCACGGCGATCAACTATTTCCAAGTCAAATATCTTGTGCATGTGTGGGTTTGGGTTTTGTGTTTTTCTACGATAAGGTCTTCGGAGTGGAATTCCTAGGTCTTCCATTTAATGTGTGTTTAATCGTAGAAGAAACTGTCAATGGATTTTTCTAACATAGCTCTATCGCCCTAGACTTCCAATCACGATGTGCATGAGTTTGTGTTTCTCACTTTCCAGTGGATAGTGTCAGTCTTAGTGGTGCAACGAGGTACTTGGCTGTGGTTTCCCTTTGATATATCCCTGAGAGCTAATGTTGCTGAACAGGATTTCATGAGCTTGCTGATGATTTATCCTGATTTTGGGGGGCCGCAGGGGTGAATGTGGGTAAAAATGTCATTTCAAAAGTTTGCCTTCTTTTGTAAGTGAGTTTGCAGTTTTTCTATTTACAGGACTACATTATCTATCCTGAAGGAAGTTCTTTTCAGGAATTTTGTGTCAAAATTCTATGAGCCTACGGCTTGCCATTCATTTTCTTCATGGCTGTTTTTGAAAAGCACAAGTTTTGATTCTGATAAATCCCACTCCCTCAGCTTTCTCTGAGGTTTAGAGGTCTTTGTGTGTGACTTAAGCAATATTTGGTCAACCCCCAAAGTATAAGTTTTCTTCTAGACATTTTGTTGTTTTAACTTTTATATCATAGACATATTTTTCCACAAAAATTGATATCGGGGGTGTAATATTAGGTCTGCAGGGGGGTTGGTGGGCTAAGCTTCATGAGTTTGTTGTGTTTTTATACATCTATCCAGGCACTTCACTACGAGCTGTTGCACAAACTTCCCTCAATTTAATTGTTGTGGCATTTCTGTGTTATAAAACAATTCACTGTACAAGTGTAAGCCAATTTCCATTCCATTGACCCATGTAGCTATCTTTACGTCAAAACCATATGATCTTTTTTTTTTTATGACTGTAGCATTACAGCAAGTCTCTTATTTATTTCGTTTTGCAGTGTGAGGTCTCACATAGGCAAGGTCTTTGCCATGGAATCACATCCCTGGTACAGTAAAGTCTTAAATCAAATTCTAGGGATCTGTTTTTGCTCTTCTTTCCAAGCATTATTTTGGCTATTTTACCATAATGACTCTGTCTGAGGATCTTGACCAGTCTGTTTATTTATTTTTGCTTGGGGGGGGGGGGGCATACTTAGTGATGTCCTGGCTATACACACAGGAATTACTCCTAGTGGTGCTCAGGGAATCATATGAGATGTTGGGGATCAAACCTGGGTTGGGGGATTGCAAGGCAAAAGCACCCTATCCACTTTACTACCTCTCCAGCCTCTTGATGAGACTATTTAAACTAACAACCTATCAACCTATTTAACATCTGTCCCTGGGGCAGGAGTGATAGCACAGCAGGTAGGATGTTTGCCTTGTACGTGACCCGACCAGGGTTCGACTCCCAGCATCCCATATGGTCCCCTGAGCAAGGCCAGCAGTAATTCCTAAGTGCATGAACCAGGAGTAACCCCTGTGCCTCGTTGGGTGTGACTCCCCCCCAAAAAAAAGCAAAAAAAAAAAATTCTGTCTCTAAAATCATCCAGGGATTCTGTGAACAGAGCAAACTTTGACCCGAATTTTAACATTTCATTTAAAAAATGTTTATAAAAACAAAACTGAGAGGTGAGAATCTCACATTAATGGTAATTGCTACCACAGAAGAGAGTGTTTTATTGCTTCTACCCGTGACTCACATATTCTTGAGGCCAGTTTTTCCCCTCCTTGACACACCCAGCAGTACTCAGGGGACCCGGTGGTGCTGGGTATTGAACGTGGGCTCAGTGCTTGTGCTCAATCCTTCCAGCCATCTCCCCACACAGCCAACGCTTCTTTGTGGAATATCACATATTTGAGTTTGGCATGAAAATATAATTTTTTTTTTTACTTTTTGGGTCACACCTGGTGATGCACAGGGATTACTCCTGGCATTGCACTCAGAAATTACTCCTGGCAGTGCTCAGGGGACCATATGGGATGCTGGGAGTCCAACCAGGGTCAGCCATGTGCAAGGCAAGCACCCTACCTGCTGTACTATCACTCCAGCCCCTGAAAAAGTATTTTAAAAGTACTTTTTTATCAATGGAATGGATGTGTAGACAGCCTTAAAATAACAAAAGTAAGTTTCCTTTCTTCTTTAACATACCTGAAGAAAGCATAATAGCTCAGAAAAATGAGTGCTAAGCAGGTTCTTTAAGCAGGCATGAGGCTTCTGAAGAAAATCAGCATACAGTGATCCAAGGCATTTGAATACTTTACCAACCTCTCCTCCACAAATCAGTCACAAATAGCACAGAGGAAAGATTCCGCCCAACAAGGCTTTTCCCTCCTACTTGTCTCCTGCTGGGGCCAGGAATGTTGTAGCTAGTCTATCAAAGCATCTTTTGCAAACTACATATGCAATTCTGGGGCACTTCAGAGGAAAACATTTTTAAATTTAATGAAAACATGACATTTCTGAATGTTAAAAAAAACACATAAAACACCTCAAAACAATCAAACTGAATAAGAAAATCACAGAACAGGAAAAAGGTTCCTAATAAACAGTCCCAGCAATGCTCTTGGAGAGTATAAAGGCAATATTGAAGAACTAAATACAAGTTTTGGTAGAGGGATATTCCCTAGAAAAGCAAACAGTCTCTAGGCCTCTGGAGATAAAAACCATTTCCTTTTTTCAATGAAAGACCAGCTGAGCTTTACTCCCGAATCCTTTTCTCCTCCACCAACTCCGTCCTCAGAACTCAGGGCTGCCAGGAATACCTCGGAGCTTCAGCTTCCTTAGAAAAATAAAAATCAAAAAAAATTCCAACTCTATGTAAGCAATAAAAACTGAGCTATGAATCCATCCAGAAGCCTCTCTGACATAAAAATAAGAGGCAAAGGACGGGGTGCCCCCCTGGGTGGCTGCCCCACTTTGCACAGGTGCAGGCTGCAGTAAGAGGGTCATCTCTCTCCAAGGTGGGAACAGCGAGCCCCTCTTTAAGGATGCGCACTCATTATTTCCCTATTCCTCCTCTCCATAGAGCTGACCACTTTGTCCCTCTGTTCCCACACCCCTTGTGCGACATTGCTGTTTTATCTCTAAAGACCGATAATAAATCACTTCAAACATAATAGCCCGCCAGAGAATGGGTTTTATTGGAAAAAAAAAGGCACACCTTCCGAATGATCGCAATCATCAGATGCTCCAATTCTCAAGCATGCACGACCCAGCCCATGTGCATAGGCGGGCTACGGGCGGGCGAGCAGAGCCAGGAGGGGCCCCCGGCTGGGTGGGTCCGCTCCACCCCGCGTGCACTTCCTGGTCTCAGTCGTCATAGGAACCTTTGGAAATGTTTTGTTGTCTTTGCTTGGCTCCTGTCTCTTTGTCACAAGTGCCAACACTTTCCAGATAATGCAGTTTAGGCATGTCACAGCTGTTGAAACACACAGCCTGGGCTTGAGCTGACAAGGGGTGCAGCATCCAGAATGAGTTAACACCCCAACGACATTATGATAAAGGGAAGAAGTCAGAAACCTCACCAGACAAAGGGCAGGAAACGTTGCCTTTGCCTGCCTGTCTGCGGAGAGCAGAGCCCTGAGGAGAAACAGCTGTTTCTGGGCCGGGATTTCTGTGGGGGTCTCTCTCCAAGGGTGGGGTGACCCGGAGGGAAGACAGTGGGTTCCTGGGAGCTGAAGGGCAGGCACTGAAATATTGCCCTGAATAAGGGATTTTTACTTATTTTATTGGGGGTTTGGGGGTGGGGTGGGGGGATCCTCCTGCAGGACTCAGGACCCTCCTGCCTCTGTGCTCAGGACTGACCCTGACAGTACTCAGGGGACCATATGTGGTACTGGGAATGAAACTGAGATTAGCTAGGTGCAAGGCAAGTGTCTTAATTCCTATATCATCTCCCCAGATTCAGGTATTTTAATTTTTTAGGAGGGTCACACCCAGCGATGCTCAGGAATTACTCCTGGTTCTGCACTCAGCAATTACTCCTGGAGGTTGGGGAACCATATGGGATGCGGGGGATTGAACCAGGGTTGGCTGAGTGCAAAGCAAACACCGCCTTATCCATTGTGCTATTGCTCCAGCCCCATATTTTATTATTTATTTATTTATTTATTTGCTTTTAGGGGTCACATCCAGCAATGCACAGGGGTTACTTCCGGCTCTTCATTCAGGAATTACTCCTGGAGGACCATCTGAGATGCTGGGAATCGAACCCCAGTCTTGTGCAAGGCAAACGCCCTACCCACTGAGCTCCAGCCACTGGCCCCATATTTTAATTTTAAAGGGGAAAATAACTTTGAAATCTATAGAAGAATCTTATTTGTTGATGTTGGCTATTGTGTTTAAAATCCGACAAAACTGTGTCCTGAATGCTTTTGATAGTGAATACTCATAATTAATTTTCCAAATTATTTTCTATGTATTTTGAGGAACCATTTAAATACAATTTCCAGGAGGTTCAAAGGATAGTTAGTTTGGAAGCACTGAACTCTAACAAGTATTGAATATCATTTACTTCTATGTAAGCTGATGTCTGTACACAGAGAAATAAAAGAACATTTTTGTTTACTAATTTGATAAGAAACTTCAATCATAGTAATTGGTATATTAAAGAAGTAGCCACATGCACTTTTTGGTATGTCTTAAAAAGTAATCTTCTGAAAGATCTAGGATCTCAGAGCCTAGGCAAGACATTGAAACGTTTGCTTTGTGTGGGTGTAAGTTGGAATGTAGTCGTGTGTGAATTAGATAGAATCTTGACTGTATTCCAATCACACCTACTTGCTGTTCTAACCACATATGTATGATTATTTAAGACAAACGCTTTCATCTCATGGACATTTAAATATTATCTCCATGAATGAATAGACGAGAAACAATCCCAGGTTCACTGAAAGCTTTGCGCACAAACTTCAGGTTTGTAAATCAAGATGACTGTGCCAAGCTGGCACAAGTACCACACCAATCTTTAAAACAATCTCATGAGTGAGTAATATTAGGACCCATCTTTCACCTCTGGCTGTTCCTCGTTTTATCCAGTGAGACCCCATGTCTGTCCTAAAAGTATCATTGTTTTCTCCAGAACCAGATGACAAATTAGAAAAATCATTGAAAAATAGCAAAGCTAAAATTTGAATTCACTTTGTCAAACGACTATACTCTTGGGCCAGAGCAATAGTATGGCACTTGTCTTGCATGGAACTGACACCCCAAAGGGCTCCCCAAGCCCCACCAGAAATGTGATCCCTGAGCACAGAGCCAGGAGTAAGCCCTGAGCACCGCTGAGTGTCACCCCCACCAAACAAAACAGCTATACTCTTTCCAATAGATTACAAGAGCTTCTCTACCATGAAAGATTTTAGCACCTCTTATGCCTAACAACTATATTCTAAAGCACCTAGTACCAATTTACTCAGAATAAGAATTGCAAAAAACAAAAATTCAAACAATCAATTTTTATATTTTATAATAAAAATATTTATTTTATACATTTATGCTTTTTATTGAGTCATCATGAGATACAGAGCTGATCATGGTCAGATTTCAGTCCTACAATGTTCCAACACCCATTTCTCTACCAGTGTACTTTTCCCACCACCAATGTTCCCAGTTTCCCTCCAGCTACCCTCTCTCCAGCCTATTTCTATGGCAGGTACTTTCTCTCTCTCTCTCTCTCTCTCTCTCTCCCTCCCCTTTGGAGAATTATGGTTTGCAGTACAGGTACTGAGAGGCTATCATGTTTGTTCCTTTACCTGTTTTCAGCATGCAGTTCTTATCCAAAGTGATCATTTTCACCTATCTTTGTTATGGTGTTCCCGTCTCTATCCCAATCACCTTCTCCCCCAGCATTTGAAGGATTTGAAGGTAGGAAACTCAATAATTTAAAAGGATTTGCTTTTGGACCTTTCTAGACCAGGACTAAATTAAAAGGCCTCTAAACTGAGTTTTGAGCATGAGGAGAAAGTGAAAATCTCAATCTAGATCTTACTGGAAAAGGTTAAAGGGTTCCCGATTCCTGAAATTCTCTCAGGTCCAGAACCTGCACTGTGTAATACAATAGATTTTTTGATACACTTTCCAGCACAAACAAGAGTCTTAACTTTCATGGACATCCTCAAGAAATGTGAGACTGTGAAAATGTTCTTTTTCCAAACTTACAGTTTATATCCTATTAATTATCCAGGTTCCTTATTGCATCAATTTTGGACAGCACATTTTATTATTTTGGGTCCAGGCATACCCGTAGATGCTCAGCAACTACCCCTGGCCTGTTGCTCAGGTGACTATATAGTGCTGATGATTAAACCCAGGCCTCCATCTTGCAAAACATACACTCCAGCCCTAGGTGCTATCTCCATAGCCCCTGAGATGACAAATGTAAAAATACGAACAACAGTTTCACACCAGGAGGTCAATGAAACATTCACTATATTAATACACAAAGGAGAAAAATGATGCCCCGAGTTTGATTCCTCTGCCCCTCTTGGAGAGCCCGGCAAGCTACCGAGAGTATCTCGCCCACACAGCAAAGCCTGGCAAGCTACCCGTGATGTATTCGATATGCCAAACATAGTAACAAGTCTCACAATGTTACTGGACTCACTCGAGCAAATCGATGAACAACGGGAGTACAGTGACAGTGACAGTGACTTTTTGGATGCCAAAAAGCATTAGAAAACACCTATCCTGACATGGAGAGTATCATGCTAAGTGAAATGAGTCAGAAAGAGAGGGACAGACATAGAATGACGGCACTCATTTGTGGAATATCACTTGATCACTTGACTTCTCGTTAATCATCGATTTGCTTGAGTGGGCACCAGTAACGTCTCCATTTGTCCCTGTCACATGCTAGTGTAGCCCAATGGCATCTGTTCACTCTAGGAATACGAAGAGCCTCAAACCGATCGTTCGTGATCTTGATGAAGTCTGACCATATGGTAGGTGGGCGGCCACGCGGTCTTTTGACATCCCCTGGAATCCAGTCGGTAACAGCTCTAGTCCAGTGGTCATCTTTAAATCTCATTACGTGACCAGCCCATCTGATTTTTGATACCTTGGCAAACAAGACAGCGTCCCTGATTCTTGATCGTCGATGGAGGTCGGAACTCCAGATTCTTTCTCTCATTTGAGTGAAACATGATATTCCAAGCATAGCTCTTTCAATTCCTCTTTGGGAGACCCAAATAGCATTCTCATCCTGTTTGCGTAGGGTCCAGGTCTCTGAGGCATATGTTAATGCAGGAAGAACAGTGGAATCAAAGAGATGTGCCCGGAGCCGGAGGTTCTTCATCCTCTTAGCTATTTCTTCGACGCTCTTGAAGGCGTTCCAAGCCGCTCTCTTCCTCCTGTGCAGCTCGGGTGCCAGGTCATTTGTCATGTTGACTTCTCGACCTAGGTACACATAGCTGTTGCATTCGGAGATGGTCGTTCCATTAAGAGCGAATGGGGTATCAGGAACGAGGCTGTTTCTCATAAACATTGTCTTCATAAGATTTAGCTGTAGACCGACCTTTCCACACTCACAGTCGAAGTTGGCCAGCATTTGTGCCGCTTGCCTGATGTTTGGTGTTTATTAAAACAATGTCATCATCAAAGCAGAGGTGGTGTAGTTGCTGACCATCTATCTTCACTCCCATTCCTTCCCATTCCAGTTGTTGCATGATGTTCTCGAGGGTGGCACTGAAGAGTTTCGGTGAAATGGTATCACCCTGCCAAACCTCTCTCTTGACATCAATGATTATTTCTTTGTAGAGTGGTGAGATCCTGGTAGTGAATCCGTAGTACAGTTCATGGAGGATCTTGATGTGTTGAGCTTGAATGCCCTGATTGGCTAGGGCTTCAAAGACCGCTTCTGTCTCAACAGAATCAAAGGCCTTCTTTAAGTCAATGAATGTTAGACAGAGCGGCATCTTGAACTCCCGAGAAACCTCAATGAGCTTGGTTATAGTGTGGATATGGTCGATGGTGCTGAATCCTTTGTGGAACCTGGCTTGCTCGCATGGTTGTCCTTCATCTAGTGTTCTGCCAATCCTATTTAGGATGACTCGAGTGAACAACTTGTAGATGAAAGACAATAGGCAGATCGGGCGATAGTTGCCAATGTCATGGATGTCTCCCTTCTTGTACAGTAGTACAGTCCTGCTGGTTTTCCATTGGGACGGAATCTTGCATTGAGACAGGTAGCGTGTGAAGAGCCGAGTCAGCGTATTGATGAGTACTGACGGCAGGTTCTTCAGGTGTTCAGGTCTGACCTTGTCTGGGCCGGGTGCTGTTCGTTTCTTTACTGACGAAACGGCGTGTTGGATTTCATAAGGGAGAACATTGGGAACGACATATCCATCTTGTGGAATTTAGTATGTCGGCAAGTGAACATGGCTATTGAAGAGATTTGAGTAGAAGTCATGGATAATCTGTGGAATATAAAATAACGTAATATGAGACTGACACCCAAGTACAGTAGAGACAAGGGCCAGGAATATTGCCCCATAGTTGGAAGGCTGTCTCATGAACTGGGGGAGAAGACAGCTGGAATAGAGAAGGGATCACTAAGTCAATGATGGTTGAAGGGATCATTCGGGATGGGAGATGTGTGCTGAACGTAGATAAAGTACCAAACATGATGGCTTCTTGGTAGCTGTATTGCAAACCATAATGCCCAAAAGTAGAGCAAGAATATGGATAAAATTGTCTTTCATAGAGGCAGGGAGAGGGTTGGAAAGGGGGTGGGGGGTAATACTGGGGACATTGGTGGTAGAGAATGTGCACTGGTAGAGGGATGGGTGTTTGATCATTGTATGACTGAAACTCAAACATGAAAGCTTTGTAACTATCTCACGGTTTTTCAATTAAATAAAATTAATAAATAAAAAAGAAAACAATCATATATTAAAAAAATTATCAGTTATTAATTTTGAGCCATACCCAGCAGTAGCACTGGGGGACATTACCAGGAGTGCACAGGGGGCCATGTGGTGCTGGGTGTGCTTGAACACATGCATGGATCTCCCACATGCATGACATGTACTCAGTCCATCGAGTTATCTCTCTAGCTCCTAGTTTGTTTCTCTTTATGTATGGAGAGATTGTACATGACCAGCTCAGAAATCACCATTGCTTTCAGCTTTTTATCATCAGGTCTAAAGCTCCTTTAAACTTCTGTATACCTATACTCACGTGGATATAAGCTTTCTCTTCTCTGGGGTTAACACCCAGGAGTGGGTTTTCTGGGTCACTTGGTAATTTAACTTTATTTTGTTGTTTTGGGCCACACCTAGAAGTCTCAGGGTTTACTCCTGGCGCTGTGCTCAGGGATCACTGCTGGCAGGGCATGGGGGGGCACAGGGGGTACCAGGGGTTGAACCCAGGTTGGCCACGTGCAAAGTAAATCCCTTACCCACTTCACTATCCCTCCAGTCCAGATCAATTAATTTTGTTTGCTTGATTTGGGGCCACATCTGGCAATGCTCAGGGGTTACTCTTGGCTCTGTACTCAGGAATAACTCCTGGCATTGCTCAGGGGACCATATGGGATGACAGGGATCAAACCATAGTTGGCTCCATGCAAGGCAAGTTCCCTCTCTGCTGTATCATCATTCTGTGCTCCCCCATCAATTAATTTTAAAATTTGTAGCAATATTATTTTCCAGGATGGCCAGTCCATTTTGCGGTCCCAGCTTAATGTAAGGAGATTTACCCTTACTTCATATTCTTGGCAGGATTTGCTCATTTTGTTCGTGCTTTGGGACCACACCAAGCAAGGCTCAGAGTCCACTTCCAGCTCTGTGCTTAGTGATTGTTCCTTGTGGTGATCAGGAAACCGCGTCATGCTGGGAATCAAAGACGGTCTCTTGCATACAAAGCATATGCTCAGCCCACTAAGCTATGTGCAAAATACTAAGAATTTGGCATTTTCAGTTTTTTAATTTTAGCCATTCTAATAGGTATGCAGTAGGACCATGCCAGAATTGTAGTTTCTATTCCCATAAGGGACAACTACGTTCAACATTTCTTCTCAAGTTAATTGGTCTTGTGAACATTCTTTGTGGTGAAGGGCTGTTCAAGAGCTTGGCTCATTTCTTAATTGAGTTGTCTTCTTGCTGTAAGGTTTAAAGTTTTTATAAGTCCCATACAGTGTCCTTTATAAGATATATGATTTAAAAATATTTTCTCCCAGATCATCCCTTATCTAGTTATATCTTTAACTGTGTATTTTGCACAACAGAAAAATTTAATTTGAATGAAGTCAAATTTAGTAGTATTTTTTGTGGATCGTTCCTCTATTGACTGAACCTAACTGAAGTCACAAAGATATCATCATTCTAAAAGCTCTATAGCTTTATGTCTTTCATATTTAAACCTAATTCATGAGTCAATTTTTGTATGTGAGGGTTCAGTTGAGGCTCACTGATGCTATTCATGAATGTCTGTTACTTCCAGTACTCTTGAGTAAGCAAATATACATTTCTCCATTTAATGTCATTTGCATCTTCCTCCTCTTCTATTTTTTTCGCTAGAAGAAACTAAGTAGAATTGCTGGTATTTATTTGGTAGAATACATTGCTGTAACCAAACCTAACTATCTGAACTTGGAGATTTCTACCCCAGAAGGTTTAAATAAGAAATCTTTGTTGTTTCTTTTTTCTTTTGAGGTCACATCTGGCAATGCACAGGGGTTACTCCTGGCTCTGCACTCAGGAATTACCCCTGGCAGTGCTCAGGGGACCATATGGGATGCTGGGAATCAAACCCAGGTTGGTCGAGAGCAAGGCAAACACCCTTCCCACTGTACTATTGCTCCAGCCCCCTAAATAAGAAATCTTTAATAGTTATGGGTTATTTCAGATGTTTAGTTCAGTTTGGATGAATTTTGGCAAATGATTGTGTTGAAAGAGGTTATTCACCATGGTTCCTAGGCAACATAAGTGTTCTAGGCCAAGGATGCAAAGCCTTAACCACTATTTAAAAAAAACAACAGCAATAATTTATTTATTATTTGGGTTTCCTCCACCCCTCTCAGAGAGCCCGGCAAGCTACCGAGAGTATCTCACCCGCACGGCAAAGCCTGGCAAGCTACCCGTGACGTATTGGATATGCCAAACACAGTAACAAGAAGTCTTACGATGGAGATGTTACTGGGCCCGCTCAAGCAAATCGATGAACAATGGGAGGACAGTGGACAGCGGATTATTTGGGAACATGGTTTATGGTACGGATGTACAACGTTGCTGCACCATCATACCACCAAAGTGTCCAAGGCGCTCCCTCTGTGTCCCTCTGTCACCTCTAGTTCACCAGTTACCTGAGTTCATTCTCAAGGTCTGCTAAGAGTAGGAAGGAGATGCTGTCTCCTCTCAACAGTCAGGTAAGAAGGAGAGGAAATCCTGATGTGAACCATGGCGACTATTTAAACTTACCGCAAGTATAACATGCTTCTAGTTCCAGCCCCATGGACCCCATAGACTGGACAGTTTTAGTGCAAACTATAGAGAGGCTTGGGGTGCAGTGGGATGAGCACTACAGCCTATGTTTTCTGAGAGTTGCCCATTTAGCTTGCTCCTTCCTTCCTTCCTTCCTTCCTTCCTTCCTTCCTTCCTTCCTTCCTTCCTTCCTTCCCTCCCCCCTCCTTCCCTTCCAGCCTTCCGTCACTCTTTTCTTTCTTCCTTTACTCTTTCCTTCCTTCTTCCCATCCTCTATTTTCTCTCTTTCTCTTTCTTTCTTTCTTTCTTTCTTTCTTTCTTTCTTTCTTTCTTTCTTTCTTTCTTCCTTTCCTTCTCTCTCTCTTTCTTTCTCTCTTTTTGTGGGTATTTTTGGTGCCAATTTTGGGAGAAGCTTACTAATTTCAGTGACCTTTTTCATAGAACCTGCTTCGGTTTCACTAATTTTTCTTCATGCTCCTCAATAATCACCTTCATGGATTGGTGCTCTCATCTTACTTCCTTCATTCTGCTTGCTTCAAGGTTATTTTTCACATCTTAATTTTTTTCTTTCTGTTTCAGACTTAGGTGACTGACTTGAGTCATCTCTCCTTTCCTCGCTTTCATGACCACAAGTTCCCAACAATCTGCTCAATTGCCCTCCCTCGTGAATTCATTCCCATTTCATCTCTCTCATTTCTTGACATCATCTCCTAAGCCAAGAACTTGGCTCAAGACTTATTTTGTGAGAATCTGCACAAGAGTAAGTTAAACAAGAATAATCAAAAATAAATTAAATGACTGGGAGAAAATCTGGAGGGTTTATGCAACCACAAAGAGGCAAAGTTTACATGTGACAAAGGGATCAGAAAGAAACCACTGCAAGCTGGAGAGATAGTCCAGCAGGTAAGGTACTTGTTTGTCATGTTGCCTACCCCATTTTGATCCCTGACATCATATATGATTCACTGAGCACTGCCAGGAAAGAGTGATCCCTGAGCACAGAGGCAGGAGTAAGCCCTGAGTATGAACAGGTGTGGCCCCAAAACAAAATATTTTACTGGGACCAAAGTGATAGGACAGCAGGTAAAAGCACTTGCCTTGTACCATATAAGCTCATTAATAGCCATGATCCAGAGACTCACAAATCTCAGAAGAGATCAACAAGCTGCAGAGATGTCTCCAGACCCTAAAGTAACCATCAATTAAATTATCAGTTAAATTATCAATTTAATTCCGTCTGTATTCAGCCCTATTTATTTAAAATTTTAGAATTCCTGAAGCAACATCTCACACTCTACACCACTGATGTACCAAAAGTAGCACACCACATTGGATGGGGTATGAAGGAGAAGACAACCAATATCAATAAAAAAATTATATATATATATATATGCACACAAGGTTAAACCTGTAACATCCTGTTAGTAATCTCTTATACAAGGGCTTAATGGCTCCAGGGTGAGATACAATAATCGTCACACACTTTCCTCTAAGGAAACCCATTTTTTTTTTTTTGCTTTTTGGGTCACACTGGCAATGCACAGGGGTTACTTCTGGCTCTGCGCTCAGGAATTACTCCTGGCAGTGCTCAGGGGACCATATGGGATGCTGGGAATCGAACCCGGGTTGGCCGCATGCAAGGCAAATGCCCTACCCGCTGTGCTATTGCTCCAGCCCCTCTAAGAAAACCTTTTTTGGATCATTTTTAGTGGACTACTCATAACAAGAAATATAAAATAAATTATTTAAGACCTGCTGTTGGGGCAGGATTGGTTGGTAATTGGTAAAATTTGAAATAATGGTGGTGGGAAGGTGTAACGGTGGTGGGATTCGTGTTGGAATATTGAATGTAATAAGTTATTGTGAACAACCTTATAAAAATAAGATCAACTTTAAAAGGACAAAAGAAAATAAAAGCCCTTGTCTTGAACTCAGCTGGTCTAAGTTTGATCCCTAGCACCCCATAAAGCCCCCTCCCACCAGCACCACCAGAAGAGATGCTGAAATGCCACTGTGTGTGGCCCAAACACCAAAAAATAGATAAATAAAATAAATTCTACAAGCTTGCCTGAACTTCAATATTGAGCTTTTATTGGGGTTCGCTGCATAAGCATGATTGATTGACTCATCAGTGGCCACGAGGTTGGATTCAACCCCCACACCTCCTTCCTTCCCAGAGGTCGAGGCTGGTCTCTCAGTGACTCAAAACACTAGCAATTGCAACAGATGGTTGGCCTTTGCGGTGTGGCCAGTTCTCATCTTGAGTCATCTGCTTAACATAAACTATCAGGCTCCACCACAGACAACAAAGACACATCAACCATTCTGGAAATGCTAGAGCTTGGGATTTGCCCTGGGGGAAGGTGTGCAGGTGGGGTGAGGTAGGGAGCAGGAAAGGAAGACCAGGAACAATTTTCATTCAAAGGTTCAGTGACTCTATGGTATCCTGCGAAGTGAAATGAGCCAGACACAGAGGGACAGACACAGAAGGACTGCACTCATTTGTGGAATATAAAGTAAGAGAATGGGAGACTAACACCTAAGGATAATAGAGATAAAGACCGGGGAAGATTGCTCCACGGCTTGGAAGCCGGCCTCACATGCTGGGGTAAAGGCAGCTGGGATAGAGAAGGAACCATCAAGTAAAGGATGCTTGGAGGGCTCGGTCGGGATGGGAGAAGTGTGCGTACGGTAGACAATAGACCGAACATGGTAGCCACTTAATGCCTGTACTGCAAACCACAACAGAGAGAGAGAGAGAGAGAGAGAGAGAGAGAGAGAGAGAGAGAGAGTAAAAAGGAATGCGCCTGCCACAGGGTAGGGGGTGGGGTGATGGGGGGAGGGGGGAGGGGGAGGTGTAGGAATACTGGGAACATTGGTGGTGGAGAATGGGCACTGGTGGAGGTCTGGGTATTTGATCATTGTATGACTGAAACATAAGCAGGAAAGTTTGTAAGTTTGTAACTGTACCTCATGGTGATTCATAACAAAACAAAGGTTCAGAGACTCTCTGTAATACCAAAAGACTAAAACCTAACACTGTCCAATAGCAGACTGAGGAAAACACATTCATATACTAGGGTTCTAGGTAATCAGTAGAATGGGCATCAGTGTAGGCAGCCTACAGAAGAAGCGATGGGAAGGAGAAACTGGTTGCTCTTGCTGGCATTGGTATATAGATTTGCATGTATGTGTTTACACAGCAGGACTCCAGAAGCATGTTTATATAGCAGAAGCTTTAGAAACATTGTTTCAAATCACCGTATTTCATTATAACTCTAATTAAAAAATATCTTGGCCAAATGTGGATTTTTTTTTTGAGGAGCAGCTTTTGTTATACATGGCTTTGCTTAAAGTCTGTTTCCAAGACCCTCTGATGCTAAATGAGCACTGACCATATGCTCTCAGGACCATCTCTAGAAAAATAGACAGGACAGGGTAACAGGCACTGGATCTAGAAAAGAAATGAGTAGATGGAAGATGAACTCTTTTTTTTTTTTTTTTTTTTTTGCTTTTTGGGTCACACCCAGCAATGCACAGGGATTACTCCTGGCTCATGCACTCAAGAATTACTCCTGGCAGTGCTCGGGGGACCATATGGGTCCTGGGAATTGAACCTGGGTCGGCCGCATGCAAGGTAAACTCCCTACCTGCTGTGCTATTGCTCCAGCCCCTGAACTTCTGTTTTTTAAACTTTATACAACGTGCACATCCTACCTACTTTATAAGAATAAAATTTGACAACATAGGTGCACATTTCTTCACAGGCAATGAATGTAATAGTGTAACCCTTTGGTGAATGAGGTCCAGTCTCATGAATGATTACAGAGAAATAAAGCTGTTCTCAGTCACACTCAGCGACCCCCAGGCCACCATGATTGGAGTCATCAGGCCAATAAAAGCGTGTTAAGAGTATATGGAGTCTTTTTTTTGTTTATCTTCTCCCAGTGACATCTACCTACCATCAACATCCCTCCCTCAAGCTCACTCAAATGTCTTCCAATGGGGTGCCTGTAGCTGGAGTGAGCTAGGGGTCAACACGGGGAGGGGGTGGGGATAAAGGGGCCAGTCTTTGCTGTGAGGGGAAAAGATCAGGAAAGAGATCAAACATCGAGCTGGGGGTGGGGCCGCGGCTGGAGCGATAGCATAGAGGGTAGGGCGTTTGCCTTGCATGCAGCTGACCCGGGTTCAATTCCCATTATCCCATATGGTCCCTGAGCACCTCCAGGAGTAACTCCTGAGTGCAGAACCAGAAGTAACCCCTGAGCAACCCCTGAGCATAGTTGGGTGTAACAAAAAAGAAACAAAAACAAAAACAAAAAACATCGAGCCAGGGACTGGGTCACAGTGTGTGTGTGTGTGTGTGTGTGTGTGTGTGTGTGTGTGTGTGGTGTTGTGGGGGGGGCTTAAGAACGTTCTGCCTGTGTGTGTGTGTGTGTGTGTGTGTGTGTGTGGTGTTGGGGGGGGGCTTAAGAACGTTCTGCCTGGCGTGGGCCACTTTTTGGTGGAAGGTGGTGGGAAGGAAATGGGCCATTTTTCACAGGGCAATGGTAATTTGTGTTCATTTACAGAGTTTGGGTAGCTTCTGAGCTTGCATTTGGTGGGAATGGTGTGGGGCATTTATTTGGCTCAGGAGTGATCCCCCGGTGAGGACCATATGTGGTGAGGGGGATCAAACTGGGGTTGGCTGCATGCCAAGTAAGTGCTAAACCACTGTACTATCTTTCTGGCCTCTAATACACACTCTTTTTTATTTTTCTTTTTGGGTCACACTCGGCGATGCACAGGGGTTACTCCTGGCTCTGCACTCAGGAATTACTCCAGGTGGTGCTCAGAAACCATATGGGATGCTGGGAATTGAACCCAGGTTGGCCATGTGCAAGGCAAATGCCCTACCCTCTGTGCTATCACTCCAGCCCCACACACTCTTTTGTTTGTTTGGGGGCCACACCCAGTGGTGCTCAGGATTTACTCCTGCTCTGGTCTTAGGGGTTGCTGGCTGGACTCAGGGGATGCTGAGGACTGAACCCAAGTCAGCCATGTGCAAGGCAAGTCCCTGCCCACTGAGCTATCACGCCGTTCCCTAACTCTACGATCACGATCATGATCAACCTGATGTTCGTCGATTGTCTTGAGCAAGCACCAGTAACGTCTCCTTCGTCCTAACCCTGAGATTTTAAAAAGTGCCATATTCAAGGCTCTTTCAGGGTTAGGAGAATGAGACCCATCATTGTTACTGGTATTTGGCATACTGGGTCCACCACGGTGAGTTTGCCAGACTCTGCCGGGTGGGCAGATTACATTCGGTAGCCTGCCAGGCTGTCCAAACTCAAACTTTAAAAAAGGACAGAAGGTTAACACTGACATTGATCATCAGGGTGATTTGCCTTTGTTTTGTGGACAGTGGCTGTGGAGCAGGATTGTGGTGGGACCAGGGTTCACGACCCCCTGAGGCACACACATGCGCGAGAGGCTCCAGGAGGCTGCTGCAGTCCCTTGTCATGCAGCTGCACACTTCAGCCTGGCAGCCTCACCAGGGCGCAGATCTCAGAGAAAATCTATCTTTCCTCCCCCACGCAGCAATATTCAGCTTTAGTCATTATCAATACTTTGTTAGCATAGTTTATATCTCCAGAGCTTTTTGATGAACCCATTTAAAAATATTTTCCATTTATTTATTTTTAATTGAATCATAGTGATAGACACATTTACAAATTTGTTCATGATTAGGTTTCAGTTGTATAATGTTCCAACACCCATCCTTTCACCAATGTACTTTTTTTTTTTTGGCTTTTTGAGTCACCACTGGCAATGCTCAGGGTTAGTCCTGCACTCAGGTTAGGCTCTGCATTCAGAAATCACTCCTGGCGGTGCTCAGGGGACCATATGGGATGCCAGGGCCCGAACCCAGGTCCTCCGGGTGCAAGGCAAACACCCTGCCCGCTGTACTATCACTCCAGCCTTCACCAATGTACTTTTGCCACCACCAATGGTCCCCGTTTCCTTTCTGCCTCCCCATCCCACTCCCTGCCACTATATCCCTTTAACTGTATCCTTCACACTCCACACATTCTTGTGGCAAGCTTCCAACTGTTAATCTGTCCTCCTGGGCCCTGTTTCCCCTCACCTTGGATATTAGTCTCATACTAATTAGGGCATTTGCCTTGCATGAGGCCAACCTGGGTTTGACTCCTCTGTCCCTCTTGGAGAGCCCAGCAAGCTACCGATATTATCCCGCCCACAAGGTCTGGCAAGCGCCCCATGGTGTATTTGATATGCTAAAAAACAGTAACAACAAGTCTCACAATGGAGATGTTACCAGTGCCTGCTCAAGCAAATCGAAGAAAAACGGGGGGGGGGGGGGGGGGGGGGGGGGGGACACAGTGCTACAGTGCTACCATCTATCTATCTATCTATCTATCTATATCCCACAAATGAATGCAGTCATTCTACACCTGACCCTCTCCTCTGACTCAGAAGAAATCAATCTCATGAAGTTAGCCTCATTCACAAAGCCACACAGGAAGTGGAAAAATCATAGAGTTCATGAGTTCTGATTACGGTTCACGGAAGTCACTGCATCATGCACTGCTCAGGGGGGCTACTGCCAGTTCAGAAGACTTAGCAAGCAGAGGGCTTCGCTTCCCCACCCCCACCTCCCACCCCAGCATCATCAACTGCAGCGCTGTTGAATATTATGGGCAATAACAGGCGTCATCTGTGACATCTGGTTAAAAACAGCAACAACAACAACAAAAAATCAGGAGTCCACAGCAGATCGTGACACCCCAAAATCTGCCCCGACTTTCCTGTCTCAACCTGCCGCTCCCATTCATGACTTCGTTACTAAGTACCGAAGAACCATGAAACAATGTCACAAGCAGGCCAAACCTGGTCACTCTGTCCTTCTGCCCATCACAAACATGTATTTTTATGAAATACCCACCATCTGGCTGGCCGAGCTCCACAACTAATGTCCAAAAGAACACCGTGCCACTGAATCTTCCGAGACACACTGGCCCAGGATGTTGATTCTGGGGCCTTCTCAGAACAGTGTGTGTGTATTGGGGGGGGGGGGGGGGGATGGGATATTTAAGAACTGCTAGGAAGCCCGAGGCTCTCTCTCGCCATATGTGTTCAGTGGTCTCGGGTCACTCTTCCCCCCTGCCCCCCCCCCCCCACCCAGACGGCCAATGCCATGGGTAGATGAAGGAGGAAAAGAGGACCAGGATGGTTAATGATCAGTTGCCATTTATTCCATTCTCCCTACGCTCCTGTTCCAATCTAAGCCCCTCATTCCCGTCTCCTTCTGTCCCCCTTGCTAGTCTCTCTGCGCTCCCACTCACAGCTCTGGTCTCTCTCTAGTCTCTCCCCAGTTCCCGGTATTGAGGGTAGCCACCACACACCCAGGCTGGGTAGTGCAATCAACATATATGAAAGCCCTTCCTGATCACTGATCAGGCTCAAGGGCAAAATAGCACTTGGGGGTGGGGGGAGTTCTCCTTTCTTTAGTCCAATAACTTAATGAACATCTTAGTTAACATCTTAATTCTATTAATATTAGTTATTTTGTATGGACACAGAGATAAATTGAGCTTGTAGGGTGGCTCTCCTGGAGACATCTCTCTATAGATCTCAAACTACAGTGCTCAGGTCAGATTAATCTTTCCTAACCCTAGCAGGGTCCTAATCTAGTTGTTACATTTTGGATCATGACAGAATTTGTCCATGACCATACTCTTAACTCATAGTTAAGTATTATGGCACTTGGCCTGGCCCATTTTGATGCCAGGGTAGCTCACAGCTTGCCCTGGGTCCATCCGGTCCCTCGTCTGGACCCTGCTCTTGGGATGCTAGGAAGTAAGGGCAACTGAAGCTTAAGTCAAGAGAACAGATGCCCAGGAGTGAATATTATTTGGAGTTAATCAACTCCCAAGTTACAAAAGCATAGCATTAACTCTCTTCCTGTATCTACACGAAAAGGACATTTTTCTAAATTAATTATGCAAAGGATTTAAGGAGAAGAGAAAAAGCAATATTTACAAGTTAACTGAGTCTGATTAGGAGATAAAGGTGGTTGACAGGTTGGGGAAGCAGAGCACAAAGAAAGAGATTACCAGTAAACACAGAGGATTGGGAGCACTGTGATGGGAGTAACCCAATAAGCCTAAGCTCCCTGTGGCAAGGCAGAAAGGACAAACTAATGTTATCCTACAGGGGGGTGACGGGGAGGCAGATTCCCCTTCCTGAATGAAAGTAAAGCTGTCCCAAGCCACACCTGACTCCCTCCCACACAGGAAGTCCTAGCTCCTCAACTGATCTCATGGAGAGTGACAACCAGCTCAATCTTTCCAGGTGCAACCAGTCGAGGGGCTGAAAACTCTGGGGTGGTTCAGGGGTAGGGCTAGGCAGATTTTCCCCCACCCCTCTAAGCAAACCCCAAAACCACCTTCCACCAGGAAACCCAACAGCGTTCACATGGCATCTTGAGAGCCGAGAAACTGCCCAGCTTCACATCAAGCTGATATGATTGAACATGATGCGGTCGAATCTTTCCGCGTAGAAGGGTCTGACTGAGAACCCTGAGACCTTTCACAACTGAACCTCGTCAAACGGCCAAGCCACCAAATCGTTCCAGCTCTTTAGCTCCTGGAGTGCGCTGTTCCTCCAAATCCCCTAGTACCGTCAGCCTGGTGGAATCACACATAGAGGACCAACAAGCTCAACAGGCAAAAATAACACAGAAGGTTCAAGGCATCAACCAGCCCAGTAGGTCCTCAAAGGCGTCAGTGACACCACTGGGAGACACAACAATCCTCACAAATTGACTTTTATTGGTCTGCGTTTTGATAATTCCATTTACTTTTGTGTTGTGCCAAATGATACAAAGTGCACTTGTGCCTGCTAAGGTCTGCTCAGTGGTGGGTGGGAAACTGAGGATATTGGTGGAAGGAAAGTCACACTGGTGGTGGGATTGGTGTGGGAACATTGAACGTCTGAAAACACTGTATTATGAACAACTTGGTAAATCATGGTGTAGCACTACACTGTAGTACGGTCCTTCCGTTATTCATCGATTTACTCGAGCAAGCACCAGTAACGTCTCCATTGTGAGACTTCTTACTGTTTTTGGCAAATTGAATATGCCATGAGGAGCTTGCCAGGCTCTGCTGTGCGGGTGGGATACTCTTGGTAGCGTGCTGGGCTCTCCGAGAGGGATGGAAGAATCGAACCTGGGTCAGCCATGTGCAAGACAAACGTCCTACTCACTGTGCTATCGCTCCGCTCAAATCATAGTGGAATAATAATTGAAAAATTCCAAGGAAATGAAGGGTTTGGGGAAAAAAAAGTCATGGATATTGTGCTGTTATTTTATCTATTAAATTTAAAATATAATTTCCTCAATCATCACAAAGTGACTTCTGATTTACTTTCTGACAATTCCGTTTGCTGTCCTTTAAGTTTCATTGGAGCAAGTAATACAAAATAAATTTGTTGTATGATTGCCAAGGGGACAGGCTATGGGTGGATGAGGACCTGGGCCATTGGTGGAGGGAGGGGATATTGGTGGTGGGGTTGGTGTTGGTACACTGTATGTCTGAAACGACTCTATTATGAACAACTTTGTAAGCGATGATGTCTTCTTAAAAATCAAAAAGAAAAAAATTTAATTGTCAGATCAGTGCACCATATCTTGGTTGAGAGTGAACAAAATATTTTAATAAGCTCAGGATGAAAAAAAAAAGAAAGAAAATCCTGAAACAACTTGACAGATTAATTTCAACCAGTAACTATGAGTGTGAACCCTCATTTTACACAGTAGGATCAACAGCCATTCAGCAAATATTTAAATAGGTACTTTTGATAGGGTAATTTTTTTAAAAACTAGCATCCTCAGTATTTGAGCACCACGAAAACTATGGCTTTATTACAAAGGATTCAAGATGGCAACTATGTAGAATCCAGTGCCAACACGGATTATAACAAATCCATTGAGTATTTTGTTTTTCAATTATTCATAGAAAATTTAATCCTGATTAAGTATCCTTGGGCAGGAATTCATGGGTAGTTGATGACTGAAACCAACATTTATGTGAAATGCTTCTGTTAATTTAATCTGTGTATACGGCTTAATTATGATGGGGGATTCACTGTTAGAGAAATGAATTATATCAGGATTAAAATTTTAGTACCATATCACAGAGTACCTTTCCTTCTTTCTTTCTGAACATGTAAACCTGCTTGTCCCTTCACCCAAGTGTTCCTATTTTTAAAGCCTTTGTCCTCACAATGTCTCAAAGTTTTACTCTTAATAAACCACCAGAAGCTCATAACTAATAAAATCTGGGCCAGAGAAAAAAACAGATACTTACTCCACTCACGAAAATAAAACAAAACCTTATTCATTCAACTGTCGATGTATTTTATATTCATTTTCTGAAGTTCACTTTCAGTTCCTTCCAACTTCATTATGAAAAGCAATTCCTTAAAGCTTGAAAAAAATATTTTTGTTTTTATGGTTTTGTTTGGGCTGGAGCGATAGCACAGCGTGTAGGGCGTTTGCCTTGCACACAGCCAGCCCGGCTGAGCCGGGTTTGATTCTTCCGCCCCTCTTGGAGAGCCTGGCAAGCTACCGAAAGTATTGCCCGCATGGCAAAGCCTGGCAAGCTACCCATGATGTATTTGATATGCCAAACACAGTAACAAGAAGTTTCAAAATGGAGACATTACTGGGCCCGCTCAAGCAAAATCGATGAACAATGGGAGGATAGACAGGACAGTTTTGGGCCCACATCCAGTGATGCTTAAGGCTGACTCCTGGCTCTGTGCTCAGGGATTACTCCTGGTAGGCTCGGTGGACCATATGGGATGCCAGGGATTGAAAGCAAGTTGACCACATGCAAGGCAAATACCCTCCCCACTCACTATCGCTCCAGTCCTCATTAAAAAAAAAAAAGCATTGCATTTTTAAGTTAGCATACCACACTGATTTCATAAGAGGTATAGAGGTATTCGAGCAAGAAATCATTTAACTGATTACTTTTTATAAGACCATCAAACCTGAGTTTACTACTGATATTATATGCTTACTGAGTTTTACTGATCAGTAAAGTTTTTCAATATACTGATATTATAGGTTTACATATGATATTATGCTTACTGAGTTTACTACTGATATTATAAGTGGTTTGAACCTCTTAATAAAATGTATCATCTCTTTCATCTTTATTCCCATATGGATATGCACAGATCACCTAGCAACACTCTTTCTTGAAAGTTTATTAAGTATAATTCAAAACATTCATGTATTTTTTTTTCTGGTTTGGTACTGCTTAAATGCAGTCATATAAATAACATGCTCTCCTTTCTTGGTTCAATTTTTCATAGCAAAAGTATGAAAAAAAAGTCACTGCATTTGAACTGCTGATTGCACTGTTCCATCAATTGGCTTTTCCTTCCAACGAAAATCGAGCATTAGAAGTGAGGCCGACTCTTGTGTCCAGAGGAGATGGTCAGTGGCAGCGTTACGGAGGAGAGAGAGGAAACTTCCCAGTATAAACTGTGGGACAGGAAGAGTCTGTAGAGAATCACCATGGAAACAGACTGGCAGAGGATGACGCCCATTGTAATAACCTGCAAAGAAAAGAAAGGAAATGTACTTACTGCTCACAAAGGCACGGAAGAAATCAACCCACCTATCATGAACCAGTGACTTATACACACACATACACACACACATGCTATCTACACCACTTTATCCTTCATCCTTAACACTGGCACACCTTAGCAAAGAAGTGTTCAAGAGGAAAAACAGGATGGATGTTCAGACCTGTAATTGTTCAACGGTTAAGATTCCTCTAAGAGTCAGTTGCCAAAAATAAGACAGACAAGAACAATTTGCAAAGCCATCCTGGGCTTGGGCACACATGGTACAGACAGTGGTAAGGCCAACCAGATCTCGGGCTAATCCCGCAATAGCAGTAAAGCCGGCCTCCCCTGCAGAGAAGATGCATCCAGAACGTTCCAGTCACTTCTGCTTCTGTAGATGACATCCCTACCCTTTCCCGCTCGGTAAGGATCTCAGGCTCAGACAACAGTTGTGTGATCACAGGCCGTGGGGGGGGGGGGGGGGGGGGTTGGGCAGGGGGGCATGTAGCAGGCTCCCCACACTCTTGGGAAGGGAAAAGATAGAGGCCCTGCCCGGGGCGGGGGGGAGGGGGTAATTACACTGTGATCACAGGGCATGCCTGGGCGTGGCATGCAGTCCACAGGACATGCAAGCCATGGACTGAGCTTTGGAAATCCACCTGACTTGGGGCCTGAGACAGAGTACGGTGGGGAGGGCGTCTGCCTTGCATGAGACTGACCACGTTTCAATCCCTGGCACCCCAGCTGGTCCTGAAGGACTGCCAGGGGTGATCCCTGAGCACAGAGCGTGGAGTAAAACCCAAGCACTGCTGGATATGGCCCCCAAACCAAAACAACAAACGAAGCCGCCCCCCCCCCCCAAATCTAATTGGCTCTTTACCATTATGGAGCAAAGAATTTCATCCTGTCTTCATATAAATACTTATGATGATGAATTCCCTGATCTGTCTTATGAAATGGATGAAATAAACTTAAGCTAAATGCCAGTTTATATACTGCCTGGTTCAGTATTTTGTTTCAAACTTTTAGAGAATTGAAAAATAGGGGCCAAAGCAATAGTACAACAGATAGGTAGGGTGCTCGCCTTGCATGTGGATGACCCAGGTTTGATCCCTTGAACCCCATATGGTTCCCTCAAACATCACCAGGAGACTAGGAGAAAGCCTTGACCATGCTGAGCAGGCCCACCCCCTACCCCAGTTCCCTGAACAAACCAAAAAAGAATTAAATAAAAGCCCCCAAGTTGGTCAATGGGCCAGGAAGAGCTCCCGGGCTGCAGGGCGCACTCTGCAGACTCAACTCCAGGTACCGCACTTCCCCTCCAGTACTACCGGGACTGGGAGTAGTCCCCTAGCATCACCCGGTATGGTCCCCAAACTAGAACTTACCAATCAAGACTACAAAAAGCCATTATTTCAAGACAGGGGCCTCCCAGAGATGGGGGTGGGGGGTGGGAGTGGGGCCAGGGATGGACACATGCCCCAAGCAGGCAGAGTGCAGGCTCCATCCCTGAGTGACCTCCCCAGCCCTGAGAAGACTCCTCTGATGATGTACGTGGCTTACCTTATCTCTTTGGTAGTCGCTGAAGATGATGGAAATGCAAGCAAGGCCTGGATGGCACAAGAACCACAAGATACAGCCCTGAAATGGGAGGACATCGAGTGAGGCGAGCAGAGACCCTCGACTCCAACTGCCGTGGGAGAAGCTACTCCTCCTTGCTAAGGAGGTCTCTCGAGAGGGCATCTTGCCCCTCAGTGGGTAGTTTGTGGTGAACCATGAAAATACATTCGCTGTTACTGTGACAACATTTTGCTTATAAAAAAAAAGGATTCTTTTTTATTTCCTGTACTTAAAAATCCTTCATATTAAGTGAATTGCTTACATTTAATAAACTACAAAGGCAAAAGAAGAATCAAATCAATGATCAGGAAATAAAAATTGTAAGGTCCCAATCTGTAATACTACTGGAAAAGGGGAAAAACAAGGATGCAGACTCTTAATGACTGCTAGGAGCACAGAGGGGTTCTGGGGTTGAGGAAAGAGCTAGAAGGGCGCCTAAGTCAGCTGTACAAGAGAGAGGCTGGGCTTGACTCCCGGCACTGGGAGGTCTCCGGAGCACCAACCGGGGGACTCCCTGGGTGGTCCCCCAGAAAGTCAAAAAGAAATTCCGTGAGAGTATGGCAATATTTGGTTACCAGTGAGTGTCACTTGTCTGCTGAGGGTCAGGGCACTGGAGAACGGAACTGGGAAGGGAGGTGGGCCAGAGCGGCTGCTTGCTGCATGGGTCTGCCCAGAGCTGCTGGGACCACAGAGCCACACTTGGGGCTGCCCGGGCAAACCCGCAGTTCTGGGGACTGATCCCAGTGCCCCCGTGCGCCCGGCACATGGCTGGCACCAGAGCTGTCTCTCCAGCCCAGATGTGAGAAACATCATAATGTTGGACTCTGCAAACATCTTTCTTGTGTTCCCTAGAACCGTGGAAATAGGGTCTCTTTTTTACAAAATTAAATTTGGAAATAAAAAAAAAATAAGGTGGGGACCAGGAAGATAGTACAGTGGGGAAGGCATCTGCCTTGCACACAGCTGACCCAGGTTTGATTCCCAGCATCCTATATGGTCCCCCAAGCACCACCAGGAGTGATTCCTGAGTGCAGAGTCAGGAGTAACCCCAGAACATTGCTGGGCATGACCCAAAAAGCAAAAAAAAAAAAAAAAAAAAAAAAAAAAGTGCTAATATTACAATGACACACTGAAAATAAAGGTTAAAAACCAAAGATGTTAAAAACTGTATAGAGCCTGCTACTCTTTGTATCTAAAATGCAGGAAAACCATGTCGAAATGCAGGTTAAAACTACGGGGCTGGAGCTATAGCACAGCGGGTAGGGCGTTTGCCTTGCATGCAGCCAACATGGCCAACACAGGTTCGATTCCCAGCATCCCATATGGTCCCCCAAGCACCGCCAGGAGTGATTCCTGAGTGCATGAGCCAGGAGTAACCCCTGAGCCTCATCACCGGGTGTGACCCAAAAAGCAAAAACAACAACAACAACAACAAAATAAACCTTCTCTGAGCGGATAAACTAGGAATGACCAATTGCTGCTATTTTGCTATTTGAGAAGGGAGTGAGGTGATGGGAGAGACCCAGGAAACACCGTCTGCTACTCTTTCCACACACTGGCAACAGGGAAAATAAAACAGACCCAACAACACTTTTCCAAGGAGAAGGGAAAAGGTTGGCCCACGCAGACACAGAAAACGGCCAAGACGAGACGCCAACCCCAAGGAGCTGGGCTTCACACTAACTCTCCAGAGAGGCAGAAGGATGAGGGCATGGAGGGGCTCTGTGGGGGGACTGAGGAGGAGCCCGGCTGTCCTTCCCCAGGGGCACCCCAGACTGTGGGCCAGCGGGGGTGACAGGCATGGTCTGTTCATTACTCGTGGCTCTGCGTCGCCCCAATAAAGGCCTAAGGATTTTCTCCATCTGACAGAAAGAAAACAAAAAACAAAAAAATGGCACCTTCTCCAGAGGAAGCTTCCGGCATGCCACTGCACCCCCATCCCCGGTCTCCTTCATGGGATGGGGTGAGAGATGCCTCCCATGTGCATGGGCTCCGCAGGAGCAGGATAAAAAGGCCTCAGACCCCGCTTCCAGTCGCTCATGCTGAGGAAACGGTCTGCATGGTTTGTCAGAAACCATCACCCAATCCTGAGAGTGACAGTTCCATGGGCAGGAACTTGTTTGTGAAATGCAAATCACATTCTAATCAAATTTAAAAAAAAAAAGGGTGACGATTCTCACACCTCAGGAGACAAAAGTAAAATGCCTATCACTAAAGAAAGGATGATTTTGGCCCCGCTGATCTGCCAATGAGGATGACGTGGAAATGACTGCTCCTTGGGTTTGGGACAGTAGCATCTACTTCCGGGTCAGAAAGGTCAAGTGCACTGAAGCCCATTAGGGGTTCAGAACAGAGCGTGACACATCATACATAGTTAAAGGACATGAGCGAGTGAAAAACCATTTTTCTCAGGACTAGAGGGATAGGAGATAGTTCTCCATAGGGAACTTGCCTTGCATGAGACCAACCCAGGTTGGACCCCCCAGCGCCCCATATGGTTCCCTCAGCCCTGAACACAGAGCCAGGAGCAAGCCCTGAGCGCTGTCTTATGTTACCCCCAAACACACAAACACTCTTTTCTCCCCCAAAAGCATACTTTGGCAAATGTGATGTAGAACTCCCTTTTCAGGGTACTTCTCTCCACCGTGATGATCTGGTACAGGCCGCAGCCGAAGGACAATGCGAGGCCAACTCGCAAAATGATTAGCAGAATCCCGGCTAGGTGGTGTGAGTGGTGGCTGTGAGGACTGGCGTCTTCAAACTGCTCCCAAAGCAGCAACACACTCTGCAAGGACAAAAACCGAAAAACAAAATACAAAAAAATAACAGGATTTCATTGAGAGGGGATGGAAGGAACAAGAAAGACACCTACAACCAAGGACAGTTTCTGTCTCCTCCATTTTCCCCTTAGGCGCAGGATCTACAGTACAGGAACAAAGTTCCCCACATACCAGCCGTGTTGTGTCCCCCCACCAAAGTCTCAAGTTCCCCTCCTGCCCCCACCCTTACCTCCTTGGCAAAGTTCTGTGGGTTCTAAGTCTTATAGACTATTTCAGGGGAAAACTTCCCTAAAGGGTTCTAAAACTGATGAGATTATAAAGGTTGTCCAGAAATAAAGCACACAGACTTTTCCTAAGTCTGAGAGCCCCGAAGCTAGAGAAGAGGCTTACTATCTATCTAGCTATTTATTTATTTTTGTTTTTTTGGGTAACACCCAGCGATGCACAGGGTTTACTACTGGCTTTGCAGTCAGGAATTACTCCTGGCAGTGCTCAGGGGACCATATGGGCTGCTGGGAATTGAACCCAGGTCGGCTATGTGCAAGGCAAATGCCCTACCCGCTGTGCTATCACTCCACCCCGAGGGGCTTATTATTTATTATTATCGTCATTGTCATTTTAGTCAAATGAGAGTACACACAAAAACTTTGAAAACATACTGAAAGAATGATCGTGACTCAAGGAAAACATCTCTCAGGCCAGAAACAAGTCGAAAAGATGAAAAGAACAAATAAAATATATCTTCAAAATCCACCCTCTTCTTACTTCAGCATCGTGTCAGGAATTCAACTGCCCTGCCTGCAAGCCCGTTGTTTCAGGGTAACTTTCAGAGAGCTCATACCTTCAGAGTATCTTTCGCTGCCTTCAGACCTGATGCCAACTCTTGCCATAACACAATGTCTTCCCTACCCCTTCACCCCCTCCTTTCCTCAGGGGAAAGTGCAAATGCAGTCCCCTCACTGCCACAAATTGTACTGTCGAGTTTGTCACATTTGGGGCAATCACAGAAGTCAGCACACACGGGGTGCAACGAATCCGCCTTGCCCTGGGAAAAGCACCTTCATGATCATGGTGCCTACCCAGCCCGTAAGGACTAAAAGGTTTTTTTTTTTGTTTGTTTTGCTTTGTTTTCTGGGTCACACCTGGCGATGCACAGGGGTTACTCCTGGCTCTGCACTCAGGAATTACTCCTGGCGGTGCTCAGGGGGCCATATGGGATGCTGGGAATCGAACCCGGGTTGGCCACATGCAAGGCAAACGCCCTACCCACTGTGCTATTGCTCCAGCCCCTAAGATAGTTTTTAATGTTCGCTTGATGCCAGCCGGAGCGTGGAGTTCCCTTCTCGCCGAACTTTTCTCCCATGACTGTGGCAGTGAGTGCTTGGTGGGCCCCTGCTCCCAAAGCTCCTGTTCCCTTCCTCTTGATCCAATACCCCCTTGAAGGATGATCAGGTTTTCACCACTGCATGGCATCGCACAGCTTTCATTTGCCAACTCAGCCCTCAGAACTGAGTGCTCAGGGTCTGCCGAGGAACTCGGACAGAAACCCACATGGTTCAGTCCCCTTCCTGGGCTTTCTGGGTTCCCAGCAACCTCGTCTTTTCCTCTTTCTCAGAGGCCGGAGCAGGGCGGGGACTTGCCACACATGCAGTCAACCAGGATTCCATCCCTGGCATCACATATGGTCCCCCAGGCACCGACTGCCGGGAGTGAGTCCTGAGCACTGCTGGAGGTGGCCCCCAAATAAAAACTCTCCACGCAATTTCACTCCTGCAGCCATTCGGGACAGATCCTCCCCGGTCCTCCTGCACACAGGCTCCTTCCTGGACCCAACAGTGTTCCCTTATCACTCCAAGTGTCACCGCCCCACCCTGATCAACCCAACAGCCATCCCAATTCCTCAACCTGCATTTCCACACCTAAGTTGGATATCGAAGCAGTGCTGCTGGACGATCCTTGGCTTGTGGTGTCCACAGATGGGGCAGCCCACTGGCCACGGTGACCGCTGCACAATGCACGAGTGTACCGAAAGGCCAGTGTGTGCGCCCTAAGCCAGGCGTCCTTCAGTCTCTTTACACCCACACACTGGCCCCTGTCTACCGACCAGCCCGCAGGCCAGCAGCTACACCCAAGGCTGGTGACTAAGCTGCTTGAAACGTGCAATTTCTAGTTGTCAATTATACCTCATAAGGGGGAAAAAACACTCTTCCATTCCCTGTCATCCATATTTTTCCATAGTCAAACTTCCGAATTCTCGTATCTGTGACACTACTCTGATCTGTGGACGCTGTGCATGGATGATGCGTGCGTGTGTTCTGTGGTCTCTTGCTGCCTACTTCAGAATGTTCATACCAACTCCGGAGGGCTGTCACATCCAACCCTCATTTGCATTTGCTTATGATAACAAATCATGACAAATCATGATATTTTGGTCGTTATTGGGCTGGAGCGTTAGCACAGTGGTAGAACGTTTGCCTTGCACGCAGCCAGCCCCGCTGAGCCGGGTTCAATTCCTCTGCCCCTCTTGGAGAGCCTGGCAAACTACTGGGAGTATCTCGCCTGCACAGCAAAGCCTGGCAAGCTACCCGTGACGTATTCGATATGCCAAACACAGTAGCAAGTCTCAAAGTGGAGACATTACTGGGCCCGCTCAAGCAAATAGATGAACAACGGGAGGACAGTGTTTGTTTGTTTGTTTGTTTGTTATGATAACAAAAATCCAATTGAATAACAGTTACTGAGAAATGAGAACTTAACTGTCACTGATGCTGCTCTTGAAAAGTTCTGCATCAAAACCGTTTACCACTAGAACCCTGTCCGGCATCGGTTCAGAGTTGCTTCTCCTGAGTCCCTCCTTCCTGGCACTATCTCCTTTCTTAATATCTCTACCAGTGTTACGTTCTCATTCCAAATCAATCATCCAATTTAATACACCTACTTCGCTCAGGCCCCTGTTGTTTCAAATAAATGCTGGGTATGTGAAGATGAACAAAGCACAGGTCTTACCCTTCACTCATTAATTTTTCCATTTACTCAATGCATTAAAATTTAGATTACAATGTCCCTTGTGGACACTGCATATACATTTCATTCTCGTGCACAGCTAATAACCATCACAAACTCAGCATAAAATCTTGATCTTGATACTTCTCTTAAAATTTTAATTCTTTTAAATTAACTGCACATAGCCAGATGGAGATCTTAGGGTACTGTCAATTGCATTGCAATTTCAAAAAGATCAAAAATTGATTTTGCATTGGCTTTTAAAAAAAAGAGCCCATTCCTTTTTACTGCTTTCCTTTTTTATTCATCTCAGTTTATCCAGGTGCATTCTTCAGTATATAAAGATCTTTGCCAGTGCTGAATCTCAGATTTGCTGATTTAATGTTAGGTACTTACTCTGTGTTAGAAAATAGGAAAGAAGGCTATTAGGCGGGGAAATGAGACTCTCACCTCCCATTAAACACACTGCACTTAAATAAGTTGACAGGAAGCGCCAAACCGGGTGAAATACCGTTCAATTCCGCAACCCATGCAAAGTGGCATTCAGGAGCCTAATGAGTTATTTGATTTACCACACTGGTCCCCCCCACCCCCACCCCCACTCCTTCATGCCTCCAAATGACAAGATTTCAGTTCTTGTCATTTCAATTCTGACAGAGGATGGGCTCATTTGCATTTCTGAAGAGGTAAGGCTGACAGCGGGGCAGAAGGCTGCCCCTCCCTCTGCTCTGCACTCACCTGGGTGATGACGATGAACACAGCAATGCCCGTGGAGGCAGGGGTGGAGTCCCACTGGAGCGGTCGGCTCTGGGACTTCTTCATCCGGACGATGGTCCAGCCCATGCACAGGCTCAGAAGGAGGTACAACATCTGAATTTGGGAAGCGATGTCAAAGACTAGTAGGAAATGTAAAGCAGAGTGAACCGAGTTTTCACAGTCCAAAGAATGTGATCCGTCTGTATTAAGAATACGATTCTTTTCTTTCTCTTTTTAAACAAGAAAAAAGAAGGGCATTTTTCCAGGAGCAGCTGATGAAATCCAGTAACATACGCCTGCACAATGACTCTAAGGAGTTAAAACTTTGCCAGTCCATTTGTAGCCCTGACGAAAACAGTTACAAGTGGCAACCCTCCTATTTGAAAAGAAGTAAGTCTATTCCCATTTCCGGTTTTCACTAAGGCAAGCTCCAAAGCTCTTTGCAGGCTTCGAAGCTTTTCAAGCTACATAATCTTATTTTCTAAGTTAACTGCTTATTTTTTTAAAAAATTAACATTTCAATATAATTTTTCCAAGGTGGAGCACACAAGTGCCTTCTCTGCTGGAGCGCTCACTTCTCTAATGACGGGATTAGACTGGGAAACCCTGGCCTGAGCCCGGAGGCCGCCCCCAGACAGACCAGCCAATGCATTAGTGCGAGGCGCCACCAAGTGGCCACCATGCACGCTGCAGAAGAGGACGAAGCCAAACTGCCCACAAGTCCCTTGGGGACACCAGCAAGAACCATCTACCAAGAACTCTAGGTCCATACCTATTTATTTTAGATGTCAACGTTTACTAGGTATTTTTTTTTTTTTTGCTTTTTTGGGTCACACCCAGAGATGCTCAGGGGTTACTCCTGGCTCTGTGCTCAGGAATTACTCCTGGTGGTGCTCGGGGCACTATATGGGATGCCGGGAACTGAACCCAGGTCTGCTGCATGCAAGGCAAATGCCCTCCTCGCTGAACTATCGCTCCGGCCCCTACTGGGTTTTTAAAAGGCCAATTAGTTTATCAGGTGTCTTGTTCTTGCTTTGGGGGCCATGCCTGGAGGTGCTTGGGGTTACTCCTCGCTTTCCACTCAGGGGTCACTCCTAGGGAGGTCAGGGGGACCATATGGGGTGTGGGGGATCCAACCTCACCGGCTACACTATCGCTCCAGCTCCACCAAGTGTCTTTTGGTGTGGACTCTGGAATAAACACTATTTTTTTCAATTACCACACATGAAAGGTACTTATGGAAATGGCAGGTGGGCCGGGGGCTGGCGGGGGCCTTCGTGGGTAGGAGGCAAGGTTTGGGAACAACGGGTGGAGGGAAGTTAACACTGGTCATGTGTCACCATTGTTTATCAATTTGCTCGAGCGGGCACCGGTAACATCTCCATTGTGAGACTTGTTGTTATTGTTTTTGGCATATCGAATACATCATGGGGAGCTTGCCAGGCTTTGCCGTGCATGCGGGATACTCTCGGTAGCTTGCCAGGCTCTCCGAGAGGAACAGAGGAATCAAACCTGGGTCGGCTGCATGCAAGGCAAACACCTTACCTGCTGTGCTGTCGCTCCAGCCCCCTGAGGCAGCTATATTTATACTGGTGAATTCTGACCATGACCTATCATTAATCATTACACTGGAATGACAGAACATGCCCTCCAATTAAGCACTTTCTCTTTCAGCACAGAATTCTTTCACTGGAGATCTTCAGTGACTGTTAGGCCAACTGTGTCTCTAGAACGATTCACAACTACATATTCAGTTTTTATAAAACGCAAGTTCACCAAAGGAATATTCTCATTTTGTTTTGAGGCCACACGTGGCAATGCTCAGGGGTTACTACCAGCTCTGCACTCAAGAATCACTCTTGGCGAGGCCCAGGGGACCCTATAGGATGCTGGATATTGACCCGGGACAGCCACAAGCAAGGCAAAGCCCCTGTACTATCACTCTAGCTCCTCACCAAAAGAATAGTGTATATATGTTCTCAATGAACAAAATCAAATACTGGGGGGAAGAAGGCTTGGATTTCTGATTCCTTTCTTTATACACCAAATAATGAGCACAGGATGTGATAAAAGTCCTCAAGGTGAGATTAAGGAGAGCAAGGTTTACCTTGCTGGTTGGTTTGGTTTGGTTTGGGGCCATACCCGGCAGTGCTTAGGAGTTATAAAAATAAACAAATATAAAAATATAAAAATAAACAAATTATGTGAAATACACTGACCCACAAAAATCTCATTGTATGGGATTTGATTAAAAATCTTAAAATTTTGGGCTGGAGCGATTACACAGAGGGTAGGGTGTTTGCCTTGTACATGGCTGACCTGGGTTCGATTCCCAGCATCCTATATGGTCCCCTGAGCACCGCCAGGAGGACCTGAGTAGCATGAGCCAGGAGTAACCCCTGTGCATCACTGGGTGTGACCCAAAAAGCAAAAAAAAAAAAAAAAAAAAAAAAAAAAAAAAAAATCTTAACATTTTAAACATTTGACGAACCAAACCTTTTGCAAGTACTACATAAAAATTAGTGACACTGATTTATTATTTTTAATAAAAACTTTGGGTTTTTACCCTCTGGTCAAGATGATAAACAGTCTGAACACAGTACTGAAGATAGGAGACGCTCACAAAAATTCCAGTCTTTGAACTCAGTATTAGCTTTGCCACCAGAGGACTTGATGTGCTCTGGCCTTTTGAGGGCAGCGATTTCCTCATCTAAAATGCATAAGGCCGGAGAGAAAGTACAGCAGGTAGAGAGCCTGTCTGCATGTGGCCAACCCAGGTTAGCTCCCCAACAATTCATATAGTTCCCTCAGCTCTGTTAGGAGTGATCCCTAAGCAAAGGTTAGGAGAAATCCTTGAGCACTGTCAGGAGTGATCTCTGAGCACAGATCCAGGAGTAATCCCTGAGCATTTTCAGGAGTGATCCCTGAGCACAGATCCAGGAGTAATCCCTGAGCATTTTCAGGAGTGATCTCTGAGCAAAGATCCAAAAATAATCCCTGAGAACTGTCAGGAGTGATCCCTAAGCAAAGATCAGGAGTAATCCCTGAATATTATTAGGAGTGATCCCTGAGCACAGATCTAAGAGTAATCCCTGAGCACTGTCAGGAGTGATCTCTGAGCACAGATATAGGAGTAATCCCTGAGCACTGTCAGGAGTGATCCCTAAGCAAAGATCAGGAGTAATCCCTGAGCACTGTCAGGAGTGATCCTTGAGCAGAGATCCAGGAGTAATCCCTGAGCACTGCTGAGTATGGCCCAAAAACAACCCACCCACCAACCAATAAATAAACACTGAAATATGTAAGCTAAGCTATTTTCTAAGGCTCTATCCAGCTTTTAAATTTTAGGACACTCAGAGTCACCTCAAGAAAAACTGGGAGATCCTAGGGCTCAACGGTCAAGGGGAACCAACATTTGTTCATGCCCACGGGTACATTTCCTCTTCACAAGGGAAACGCAGATTATAGAAACTGTAGTTTTAAAAGAGGTGGCAACAGCCCCAGAAGCACAATGACCTAATGCAGAACCCAGCAGCTTGGAGCAGAAAAGTGAAAGGACTATGCGTTAATCCAGGCAATCATTTCTGCCCAGAGGGGAAAGGGTGTTGCTCCCTTCCGCCCTCCTCCCTCTGGAAAGAAAGATGGCGGCCACATGGGAGCCTTGTGGACAGCAGGTATGAGCCGGGGGTGTGGGGGCGACTAAAACCTCATGGGAAGGGGGGCGTTCTGGTCCGTCCTTCACGCCCTACCGAGGTCACCAGTTGCCCCCCGCGAGCAGCTCTCCAGCACGGCCACGGCCCCAGAAGCACAAGGACTTAATGCAGAACCCAGCAGCTTGGAGCAGAAAAGTGAACGGACTATGCATTGATCCAGGCCATCAAGTCTGCCGGAGGGGAAAGGGTGTTGCCCCATTCGCCCTCTCCTCTCTGGAAAGAAAGATGGCGGCCACATGGGAGCCTTGTGGACAGCAGGTATGAGCCGGGAGTGTGGGGGCGACTAAAACCTCATGGGAAGGGGGGCGTTTCGCTCCGCCCTTCACGCCCTACCGAGGCCACCGGTTGCCCCCCGCGAGCGGCTCTCCAGCATGGCCAGGACTCCAGAACACAGAAACCAATTTCTTAACTATCTGACTTTCAGTAGAAATACTTCCAGGGTCAATAGGTAAAAGAGCAGAAATCCAAAACCAACATTTAATTCTTGAACCCAGCCGTAGAAAGCAAATCACTTCACAATGCTTTTTCAGCATGTCTGATTTGGGGGGGGGGGGTAAACTCTAAATAATAGTGGTGAATCTTTTATTGAAACAATGAATCTAATCAAAGCAGATAGAGTGTTAACTAGAATTCATCTGCCTCACAGGGACGGGGAGGGGTGGGGGGGTGAGGTTTTATTGGGGTTCTTCATGGTAAAAAATAAGTATTGGTAAAGGGAAATGTGTTTGATATTTGCATGACTGAGACATAAACCTGAAAGCTTTGTAACCTTTCCCACAGTGATTCAATAAATAAATAAAAAAATAAAAAATAAAAAAAAAAAAAAAGAGGTGGCAAGATCAGTGTCACAGAAGTGACCTCAGACATCCTATTGAAGAATGAGACCAAAGTGTGGAAATACAAGGAAAATAATTCTCAAGACAGTATCCAACTCAGAATCTTCCTTTTGCAAGCCAGTCTTCTTTTTGCCTTTAAAAAAGCAGTTTTCCAGGACCGAGTACAGCAATGACCTGCTGTCTTTGTGAAGTTTCTGTTTTTAAAAATCTGGATCAGGGTCAGAGCGACAGTAGAGCAGGTAACAGCAACTGCCTCGCACACGGCCGAGATGGATTCGATCCCTAGCACCCCACGTGGTTCCCCCGAGCCCCACCAGGAGTGATCCCTGAGTGTAGAGCCAGCAAGAGTAAGCCCTGAGCACCACCAAGTACAGCCCAATAATATAATTACTAGATTTACTAGAGTGGGCCCAGCAATGTCTCCATTTTGAAACTTGTTACTGTGTTTAGCATATCAAATACGTCACGGGGAGCTTGCCAGGCTTTGCCGTGCGGGTGATATACTCTCGGTAGCTTGCCGGGCTCTCCGAGAGGGGCGGAGGAATTGAACCCGGGTCGGTTGGGTCAGCCGCGTGCAAGGCAAATGCCCTACAGCTATAATAATTTAAAATAATTAAAAGTCTGGACTAATAGAAAATTTTTATGATTTTCCCCATCATGCTTGATTGGAAAAATTACTTGATAATACCTCTAATAAAAGATTTAAGTTATGAGGTTAGCTGATTTGTAGGTATATGCTAATGACTCAGAAATAGAAATATAAAGAGTCAGAGAAAGAGAAGATAATGGGAAAAATGTCCAGCTTGGGGATCGGAAAGCTTGATCTGAGTCTTGGTTCTCACATTTGGTGGGCAAGGCACACTCGGGAGAGTGCTTCGGGCCACTGGGCCCAGTCTTGAGACACAAAATGGGGGAAAAGGACACCTTCTTCACTGAGCTTTTACTGAACAGAAATGAGAGAAACGCACATTTTTTAGAGAACTATGCTCTAAAAACAACAAGGAGACATGGGCATCAACTAGGAAGAAAATAAATCAGACATGTAGGAACTAAACCTGAACCTTGTTCTCATCTAACTGAATCCTAACCAAGCATGGCTGGGATCTGTGCTCTGTGACAAAAAAAAAAAAAATGGCACTGTAGCACTGTCCTCCCGTTGTTCATTGATTTGCTCGAACAGGTACCAGTAACGTCTCCATTGTAAGACTTGTTGTTACTGTTTTTGGCACATCGAATACACCACGGGGAGTTTGCCAGACTGCCGTGCGGGCAGGATACTCTCAGTAGTTTGCCGGGCTCTCCGAGAGGGATGAAGGAATAGAACCCCGGGTCAGCCGCATGCAAGGCAAATGCCCTGCCCAATGTGCTATTGCTCCAAATAATTTACAAAAGTCAGGGAAAACTAACAAGAAGCAGAGAACAAGATTACATTAAAAATAATAACAATAATCACAAATAATAATAATAATCACCAGAAGACACTTACATTCGGCCAAACTCCCCATGAAAGGTACTCCCGTGCCGTCTCTGGAGTACCTGGGGGATGGAAAAGGAGAGTATTAGCAGACGTTACAGATGCAGGGGCGGGGAGGAGGGGGAGATCACGCTTCACAATCAAAGCGAGCATAATTCTGGTGGACTAATTAGGATTAATTAGATGGAACGATGACAGCGGTGGTGGTGTGGAGTTACCTGGAGAAGTGTATGTAATTAGCTAGAGCCGAGGCAGCCTGCAAGAGCAGCGCAGTGGTCAGGACCTTGAGGACCCCGTGCATGGGCCCGCCCTTCCTGATGGCCTGCCACAGCGACTGTGCGTAGATGCAGGCAACCACGAAGTACACGAGCACCAGCAGGAAGAAGAACTCGTGCAGCCCTGCAGAGAGAAGAACGAAGCTGGTGAAGGGGGTGGGGTTGTTTCGCACCCTGTCAGGCAATCTACTTCCAGGACTACTATTTATTTATTTGTTTTGCTTTTTGGGTCACACCCAGCGAGCGATGTTTAGCGATCACTCCTGGCCCTGCACTCAGGAATCTCTCCTGGCTGTGCTCGGGGGACCATATGGGATGGTGGGAATCGAACCTGGGTCGGCCACGTGCAAGGCAAACGCCCTCCCCGCTGTGCTATGGCTTCATCCCCCAGAATTACTTAAAAAAAAAAGAAAAGAAAAACTGGAATCACAGCATTTGCTTTTGTAAGAGGCTAGAACACAATGTGAAGTTTAACTTTCTACTCTAGGACAAAGCATTATTAACTATATAAGAAGGCAGATTATATGAAAGTCATTGAAATCTCATTTATTTATTTATTTTTTAAGGCACAGTGATCAGCAATGAAACCTGAGGAGTAGCCAGGCTGGATGTGCGGATGGTATAAGGAAAACAAAGGGTGACTGCGGCTGTCACCTAGATGGTCTTTTTACCTCCAGAGCGGATCCGTATTCTATGAAGTCGAGGAACAAGGAACATTTGAGGTCTGCAGGATGGCCTGGAGGCAAAGGGTCCTGCCTAGCCAGCACAAGGCTGCGAGTTCGATCCTCGGTACCTCCTGCGTGCACCTAGCACGGTGCCATGGGCGGCTCAGAGTCTGGGACACACAGCATAGCCACGCACTGTGTGATCTCTGGCCAAGTGCACGGGGGTGTGAGAGTGCATGGCGCACATGTGCAACACTCTGTACCCCCATGCACCTCCACTGGGGAGTCACAGGCACCGAGGCCAGGGCCGCCCCGGCAAGCATGGCAGCCAGAGTACAAGGTGAAACTAGAATCCCCAGCCAGTGCGGCAGCCGGGACAGAGACCAAGCTGCTGGAATGCCAGCAACAAGGATGTTCGGAACCTCTAATACACGAGGACAGGGGTCGGGGTTCTCCGGAGGGCGAGCCCCGGGGACCAGACGTGACATTGGAACCAAAGGGAGCATGGCCTCGAATGTGGCTCACCGTGGATCGGGACAAGCAGCTCCAGCGGAGACCAACGAATGGGGTCACCGCGGAAGGAGAGAAGAATAATATACTTTTCCAGCCCCCCCCCAGCCCAAACCCCCACCCACACACACACCAAATAATTTTGAAAAGGCAACTGTAGCACTGTCTTCCCATTGTTCATCGATTTGCTTGAGTGGGCACCAGTAACGTCTCCATTGTGAGACTTGTTGTTACTGTTTTTGGCATATAGAATACACCACAAGGAGCTTGCCAGGCTCTGCCATGTGGGCGGGATACTCTCGGTAGCTTGACGGGGTTTCCGAGAGGCGCGGAGGAATCGAACCCGGGTCGGCTGCGTGCAAGGCAAACGCCCTACCCGCTGTGCTATCGCTCCAACCCAAATAATTTTGAAAAGGCAACTAGTAGGGAAAACAAAACAAATTGAAACAGTGGCCCATAAAAAGTTCCATCTCCATCATGCTGCCTGCACCGGGTAGAGAAATAAAGACGTGTGAGAATTTCAGCCACTGGGTGTCTCTCTTGCTCTACGCAGGGAAAACTCAAGCGTCCACTTCTCTAGTGGGAGGGAAAAGTTTGGCTGAAACCGGGAAGAAATGATCAAATAACAGGAGAGGCCGTATTTTCTTCCCCAATATCTGACACCGAAAGTACTTCAGCTTTAGATGTAATGAGCACCCCGGCCTGGGGTTGCTTTAAGGACAGAGCGAGCCACGATGTTGAAAACCCCATTTACTGGGGGTCAGTGAAATGCATTCTGTGATCTTGTGCTCTGAATCTTTGTCTTTCTCTTTTGGCGTAAAGAATTGGGGATGGAGGAGCTTGAGCAACAGCACAGTGGTTAGGGATTTTGCTCTGCACGCGGTGGATCCCGGTTCAATTCCCAGCATCCCATGTAGTTCCCCGAGCACCGCCAGGAGTGATTCCTGAGTGCATGAGCCAGGAGTAATCTTTGTGCATCGCTGGGTGTGACCCAAGAAGCAAAAAAAAAAAAAAAAAAAAAAAATCAAAAAACCCAACAATTGGGCTTGGCATTCTACTTAAAAATCTTACCTCCCTCTAAGCTTCATGGGTTACTCATTGCAAGGTATTCGTAACCCTCAGATGGCTCCACCGTTAGACCAACACAGAGGAAAGAGTGAAAACAGGACATACCAGTGGCATGTCCCATCCCTGTGATCAGAGATTAAGTAACCTGAACTGGTCCCTTGTTTTGACCTCTGCTCACTGGAGGCGCAAAAATTAATTCTTGCTTCAACCCTACTCCAATACTTGGAGGGAAAACGCTGGCTCTGCCCTCGGTGAGGTTTCAAACAGACCCCCTCGATCAGCAAGTCTGGAGTTTGTTTCCTCAGCAAACCTCCCTCTGCCATCTGCTTACATGGCGTTGAAATTAAAAATCTAATTTTAGGGGCCAGAGAAGTAGTACAGCGAGTAGGGCACTCGCATTCTACACTGCCCGGAGTAGTCCCCAAGCAGAGCCTGAAGGGAGCCCTGAGCACCACTGGGTGTGGCCCAAATTGCCTCCGCAATGTAATTTAAAAACAAGTGGGTACTTGGGGGCCAGAGCGAAAGTACGGCGGGGAGGGCATTTGCCCCGCACACAGCTGACCTGGGTTTGGTCCCCAGCAACCCATACCGCTACCCCTGAGAACCACTAAGAGAAATTCCTGAGTGCAGATCCAGGACCAACCCGAGTATCTCTGGGTGTGAATCAAAAACTAAAATAAAGAGTGACCCCCTTGTTCTAAGGGCAACCCCTGGGCATAACTGGGGAGCTGCGTGGGGCAGGATGGAAGCCACGGGGTTCACATGAGCTGAGCACGTGCTTTGCCACCCGACCCTCTTTTCTAGTGGAGCACTTCCAACGCTGAGGATTCTGGGAACTATTTTTCTCTTAACATGAGCACAGATCCAATTAACATGACTCTACCTCTTTTAAGGGGAAGTTCTGTTTGATTCTGACTTAAGAGGATGGTATTCCTATGTATTGTTTTTAATCAAAAGGCATCAAGCTTTCCTTCTTCTTTTTTTTTTTTAAAAAAAAACTTTCTTGGAAAAGTCTAAACAAGATCTAGAAAAACAGAAGATGAAACAAAGCCTGGTTTCATTATCGCTATAAAAATTGGTTTGAAAAATACAATGTGCAAAACGCAACCAAAATAACATCTAACACATCTGCATCAATTTGCACCAGGTTAGGCTAATTCAAGCCTCTCAGATGTATGGCTTAACAGTCAATTCACAGGAAAAAAGCAGAGCAAATCAATTTTTCCCGAGGCAGGGCAGAAAATTAAACAAATGAGCAAAGGTTACAAAAAACAACAGCAACAACTAACCAGGGGTGGAGAGGGGAGGGAGTTACTCCCTAAAAGTCAATTTAATACCTGACGCTCTCAGGTAGGAAGAATTCCCCTTAAGGGTCCACTTTACAACCAACGTGTTTCCGAGGCGATGTTAAATGTACGGTCTGCACACAGCAGCATCCACCTCCCAGACCAAGGCTGGGGTGTCTGAGGTGGACATCTGGGCCCGGAGATCCGAGGGAGCTGCCGACTCAGACTTCAACAGGGAATCAATCACAGAGTCAAGCATGGGGAATTTTATGTTTGGCTTTTGGGGCCCCACCAGGGGCTTCCTCCTGACTCTGTGCTCAGGATCACTCCTGGAGGTGCTCGGGGGATCACATGTGGTACTCTGGCATGTATGAGGCAAGTGCCCTACCCACTATACTACCTCTTTGGCCCCCAAGTTTGGGGAATTTTCATCAACAAAAATGAAGTGGTCCTGAGCAATTTAAGACAGCCATTTAACAAATCTGCACTTTCTGACAATCCATCCATCCAGATTCGCTTGCTGCAGGATGCCATGCTTAGTGAAAGTACACACGATGGTCTTTTAGTCACAGCCAGGGTTGGTGACATGCTGGTGACCTGACCAATGTCATGTTCCATCCCAGCATAGAAAAGGCAGATTGAAGACACAAGGAAAAGCACTGACTCAAAATCAGAGAAGACAGGGACAAAGGGCGGTTCATGGGGATTGAGAAATCAACCTGAAGGGCCAGCCTAAAAGAAAATGCGGCTGGCCTTTGGGACACTGGAAGAACAGGAGAAGCCAGGGGCAAGGTTCAGGCTGAGAACAACCAATAGGGACACTAGGCCCCTCCCTGGGCCATTCACCTGGTGGCCTGCGCTCAACGTTCAGGCGGCAGGGTGGGAAGGAAGGCAGGCATCTGCAAAGTGAGGAAATGAAAGTCTGGTTAAGAAGACAAGAAACAGGGTGATGGAGAATGGGCACTGGTGGAGGGATGGGTACTCGGTCATTGTATGACTGAAACATAATCATGAAAGTTCATAAATCTGTAACTGTATCTCACGGTGATTCGTCAAAAAAAAACTTTAAAAAAACAACAACAAAAAGACAAGAAACAGCATTTCAGGAGGATCCACCCAGTGAATAAAGGAAGCCCTTGGGCTGGGTTCGGGATGGGCTCCTGGGCAGGACCTCTGGGCAGGTACTGGGGTCTGAGTGTCTGGGCCTGAGGTAGGCTTGGTTTCCGACGGAGTCTGGATCAGTCTGAAGAGACTTTACACGAAGACTTCAGGTTGGAAGGCACCCGACAGAAGCGCCCATCCGGACCAGCGCCGTCTGGGGCTCAAGATTCCCCCGGCCCACCCAAAGGGACAGGAAGCCAAGACCAACAGCTCTTTGGAAAATAAATGGTGGGACCACATCAGCACCCTGCAAGATGCCCTGTGGGACCGGGACCAAGGCAGCATTTTGTGGGATTTAATCTGTAATGTACAAAGTCTCCAATGGAGACGTTACTGGGCCCGCTCGAGCAAATCGACGATCAACGGGAGGGCCTTTACCTTTACCTTAATCTGTAATGTCATTTGCATTCCAAAAAGAATTGGAGCAGTTTGTACTGCTGTCATTTCTATCACAGAGAGAACTTGTTTGTGTTTGTTTGGTTGGTTGATTTTGGTGCGAGGTGTCAGGATGGCACTCAGGAACTTGTACAGGAGCTGAGCACTCTCTACCTGCTGAGCTGTATGCCAGGCCCCAGGAGGAACTTTTAGGATGAACTATTTTAAAACACTTAGCATGAAATGTGTGGTGTGTATGTGTGTCTCTGTGTGTTTTATTCCAGAGAAAGCGTTTGTTTTTTAAATGTGCATCCCTTCACACCTTCGCTGCCTTTTTACCATATTATCCAAAACACAGGTTCCCTAAGTTGCTTTTGTGACTATAGCAATTTATATTCTGGACTAACTGAGTTAGTCTTCTGAGTTAGTCTTCAATTCCTGCCAGACCTCCACCTACCCACCCACCAGCCCAGTGCGAGATACCGGAATTAAATTCTTCCCTGTAGGTTATGAACTTCTAAAGAGATTGACCCTTGGGCCAAGGAACAGCTCAATGAGCTGAGTGCTAGCCTGGTGGATTCCCAGCACTGTGTGGTCCCCTGAGTATCTGCCCCCTCCCAAGCCCCCAGCACAGAGCTGGGAGGCGCCCCTGAGCAGTGCCTGCCTTGGCCACCAAACAAACAAGGCAACCCAAAAAATAACCAAAAATAACAAAAGAGAGGTCCCCCGCCCCGAGCCCGTCTCTTTGAAAGAGGGCCTGAAAATCTGGTTTCCAGTCTGATATGTTAACTTTACAAGTCTGCTGGGATTCCATAGAACCTGAGCTATCATGAAGCACAGAAAGCATTCACTTCTGTGTGGGCTAGGAGTCTGCCTCAGCAGGGCGGTTACACAGTCAACCTGAACACAAATACTGATCAAACCCTTTCTAAGTTAAATGATCTTTAAAGGCACGACCAACTTTGTTCCTGAAATGAGAACAAACACCTCTGAAAGCAAGCGTTCACTGCGCAAACCTAAGATACAACAGGGTGCTACAGATTCTAATTTCACCTAATCACTGAGTTTCCAATGGAGAGTGATCAATTTCTTACCATTGTTTCATAAAACAATGCTGAGTTATCATAAAAACTATAAGATTTGGAAGCTGGAGCACAGCGGGCAGGGTTTTTGCCTGGCACAAGGCCGACCCGGGTTTGATTTCCAGCATCCCACAATAAATATGGTCCCCCGAGCACTGCCAGGAATAATCCTGAGTGCAGAACCAGGAGTAACCCCTGTGCATCGCCAGGTGTGACCCAAAAAGCAAAAAAAAAAGACAGGATTTCAGCACATATAGAGAACAAGAAGCTCTTCATAATCTGATCCCCAAATACGGGAGAATTAATATTTTTGAACTCCTGCTTTATTCTCTGCACCATTTAACGTGCTGAAACCACACAACATAAAACGTAATGTTGTTTTTTTTTTAAAAAAAAAAAACTTACTAGGACAGCTACTAAAATGTCTTTAAGATTCACTTAGTCACTTCCCCAGTGTTAGACACGGAAGGTTTTTTTAATTTTTCACATTCTGAAAACATCAAGACTTTGTCTTAGCTCGTTTTTATTTAGGACATATACTTAAATATATATTCTTACCAGATTCTCCAGCACTAAAATGATCAAATGGATTTCCTTCGGCATCTGGGTTTAGCAACATCATTTCGAATGAAATATCTTCCACCTGAGAGTTCTCATGATCATCTTTGCATGTGAATTTGTCTGCATAAAACACGTGCCACATTTGTGGAGACGGAATCTGGGACACTGTCAGATTATGTTCAGTCTGATTTATGGTCACTTTAAAGAGAAAGAAAATAGCACTTTCAAAGCAAAAACCTTCACATGTATTCATTGTCTTAGTCACATAATCAATCTGAAGTTAGAATTCTTGGGCTTAGTTCTTATTTGTCTTGGAATTCCAAGCCCTGGTGTAATATTGGAATAAGGTCTGTAAATAAAGCAGATGAAAGTTAGGTGTCTAACCAAAGGAATTACTCTAAAAACACTATCTAAACACCACAAATGAGTAGAATGCTCCCCCCCAGTATCAGAATTGTAATTTTAAAATATTTTCAAAGTTTTCAAGTGGGTTACTGAAATCTAAATTTTAGGAAAAAAACCTTTTAAAATATAGCAAAAATAAATATAGTAAAATATATCCAACACAACGGAACCATTTTTAAGTCCTGTGGCTTTAAGTACATTCACAGTGCGGTGTAAGTATCAGACAGTTTTAAAAACTACTTATTTGAGTTAAATTTAAAATAGGGCATTAACTTACACACACACACACACACACACACACACAAGCATATGTTTTAGAAACTGTACCGACAAATATCTTCAAAAGATTTTTTTTCTAAAATCCTTTTCTAATTGGCTGTTAAGAAGGTACAAAAGAGTATAAAAAGAGAAATGACAGGTGATCTAAGAATTCTTTCACTGGGTCAGACCTGCAGCAGAAAAGAGATGGGGGTGAAGAGGCTCCCACAGGTCTGTGATTAAATCTGGGCTGCAGTTCTCAGCCTCGGTGCACCCTTGGACAAATGACCTAAGTGAGGACACTCCCTTTCTTCCTCTACAAAAGGAAGATGATCCCTAAAGAAGAGAAGGGTGAGACGTGAGTAACACCAGCTGCCCAGGATCTGTCTGGAGGAGGCTGCTGGATAAAGGGTCATGCTCCTTCTGCTTTCTTTTCTTTTCTCTTTTTTTGGTTTTTGGGTCACACCAGCAATGTCCAGGGGTTTCTCCTGGCTCTGCACTCAGGAATTAATCCTGGCGGTGATTACAGGACCATATGGGATGCTGGGGATCGAATCTGGGTTGGCTGCATGCAAGGCAAACACGCCCTACTCGCTGTACTATCTCGTTCTGGCCCCTCCTTCTGCTTTCTTCAAAAACAAAGTCAATACACCAGGGGATTCTCAGTCCAAGCGAATCCTACTCCCCATACCAGCCATCAGACAAAGTGAGGGTTCGGCTGTGTGGTCAAGGAAGTTAAGGGTAGGGGACCAGAGAGATAGGATACTTGCCTTGCACTCAGCCAATCCTGAATGATCCCAGAGAACAGAAACATGAAGACCAACTGGTATGGCACGCATACACACACACACACACACACACACACACACACACACACACACACAATCAATAAAAGCTGAGCAGACAGGACAGGATGTCTCACCTCATGTATTGCAAGGGTGAGTCTCCTAGACTGGAGAACAGAGTTGCTCTGCCCCCAAATGCTAACAGCACCCAGTTTGAGAAACACTCAGAGCTTCGCAGATATCCGTCAGGTCTTGACTACTTTTCCAGGGGCAAAGGGACCTCAAATAGCACATCAGACTAAGTAAGCAGGCACAGGGGCTAGGCTCTCTCCACACCAGCCTAGAGAGTTGGCAAATAAATGCCTCAACTTCCCCCAACACAGCTCGGTTCGTAGTAAAATCCAGATACTGCCTCCCTGCTCGGCATTCCCGTGGGGTGCAAATGGACGGCGTCTACAATTTCTGGGCCAGGTCTGATTCAATACAGAGTAGACACCCCTTAACACACAAGGCCAGGAAGCTGGGCATGACTTCCCAGGCTGGACTGCTCCTGCAAGCAGGCCGAGCTCTCTTCATTCATTCCCTCCTCATTCAAAATTTTGATGGAAAAGAAACAAAAACAATAAAACAAATCCTGGGGCTGGAGCGATAGCACAGCGGGTAGGGCATTTGCCCTGCACACAGTCAACCCGGGTTCGATTCCCAGCATCTCATAAGGTCCCCTGAGCACTACCAGGAGTAATTCCTGAGTGCATGAGCCAGGAGTAACCCCTGTGAAACGCCGGGTGTGACGCAAAAAAAAAAAAACCCAAAAAATCCTCTCAAATCAATAAATGACTTTCTGAGGTCAGTGTGGGAATTTGCAGAGAGGGGCAGCTGGGTGGGACATTCTGAAAGCATTCCTTCATTGGGGTTGCTCATGGTGCGGTGAAAGGATGTTCTTTCTCACAGGAGCCGAGATGACCATCCAGCTCAGCACTCACACCGAGTGAAGGCAACAGTGACGGAGGCCCGGCCCCAGGGGACAGATGTTGGCTGTCCTATACTTTCAACAGTTGTATACGACTGAACAATGCCAGTTGTAAAAGAGTTGGGAAGGGCCAGAGAGAGAATGCAGGGTGAAGGCACTTACTTTCCCTTGCATGCAGCCCACCCCGACTTGATTCCTGGCTCCGAACACAGCTGCCCAGTAAGACCAGCTACACTCCCGAACAGAGAGCCAAGAATAGCTGCCGCTGCTAGGTGTAGTCCAAAAACCCAAGATAAAGAATAAATTTTTGTCAAGTTGGGTAAATATTATCTGTAGGTTGCTTGATTGATAAAGGAGAGAGACGTATCTATTCAAGATTCAAATTTTGAGGACTTGGGATTTTACAACTGGCAATTTTCACTCATTAGCACTTCAACTGCACAAGATGATTTTACTGATGATATGCAGCAGAGGTCAACTCACTGCCATGTATTCTGCTCGACTTCCGGAAAGTGCTGCCAACACCCCCATCCAAGACTTGAGGATCCTTAACAGGAATGCAGCGCAGTGATCCACTGCGGCCTTTGAAATGTGCCATTGGCAGTTCTGTAATTGGGACCGCATCTCTGGAAGGCCCTGCACGGTTCCTACTCTATCACTTGCACTTTTTTCTTTCAGCTAAAACAATACCAAAAAATTAGCCACTGTATTTTCACCCGCACTGCTTCCTGATGTTTTCTTCTAACCGATGTGGTACATCACAGAGAAACAAAGGGTGCAGCATGAAGGGACTTTGCCTGCAGCTTTTGTCTCGGTGCCCCTTTTCCGGCAAGCCTGGAAAACAAGGCTCTTGACAAAACTGTCTTCATTGTGGTTGAGACAAAAGACTACAGCCCGGCCCGCACATTCTATGTAATTAGTACCTCAAATATTAACAAAACTCGAATAGCAGAGAATGGTGGTGAATGGCTAACTGCTCAATTATATTATAAAAAGAAATGAGTACTGTTATCCAAAACAGAGGGGATAATCAAACACTAACGCTGGTACAAAATCCACCTAATCTGTCAGCTAGGTTTACAAACTAAGTCTAATGTACAAAAGGGAATGGGTGCCAGCGAGACAGACAATGCTGAAGATGTTTTACACACAAAATTATATCTGAGGGCAAATTTTTTTTATAAACTCATCATTTTTAGTGCTTTTAAATGTTTTGTTTGCTTGCTTTAAATGGGGTTTTTTTTAAATCATTTTTTTAAAACTAACTGTTTTATGATATTGCTGGAAAAGAACAAAGGAAGACTGAAAAATAATTTCTCAAACGTTAATTCTGGGAGAATGAAGTCAGGCAACATTTGACACTACGGGGCTTTTCCAATCTGCATATCTTTTCATAGTTCATAGCAGCGGTGAGGTTTCACAGAGCAGCCGGGCAAAGCTAACGAACTCATTACCCAGGAAGTGAAAGGTCATTAATTCCTATGTCTCATTAACGGCCAGGAAACGAGAACTATTTCTAGAAGGGATAATTATAAAGTATGTGGCACTACTGCAATGCGATGGCTTCAAGGATATGGGTCTGTTTCAATACCAGAGCTCCCAAGAATAATATACTAAAAACATGATAATACTTAAAAGTTCAGAGAGAATCATTTTTCTCAAGATTGGATTTGGCGGGGGCCAGAGAGATAGCTCAGTGGGCTGGACTCCTGCTCTCTAGGCAGGAGGCCCAGGTGTGACACCCAACACTACGTGGTCCCCTGAGCACCACCAAGAAGTGGGGAGCAGCACACCCAAGCACCACTAAATATGGCCAAACAAAAATAAATTTGAATTAAATTATTTGGATTTTGTTTATCCATGTCTATAAGATGGAGAGATTTTATTTCAGGTCTTAGGTTTCATCATAATATTCAGTGACCCAAAAATTTCTCTTTTGGCACTGGAATGATAGCACAGTGGGCATTTGCCTTGCACATGGCCAGCCCAGGTTCAATTCCCAGCATCCCATATGGTCCCCCAAGTACCGCCAGGAGCAATTCCTGGGTGCAAAGCCAGGAGTAACCCCTGTGCATCGCCGGGTGTGATCCAAAAAGAAAAAAAAAATTCTCTTTCCTGAGCTCTTCCATTCCAGTAATTCCAAAGAATAATCCTGCCCACCACAGAGTAGGGAAAGGAAGGAAAACAGTAGGAAAAAACAAAAACAAGAAGTTTTGTGGGGGCCCTTCTGCCTGCAGTGGCAGGTCCTCTGCCGAGCATGGCCAGACCTGAAGAAGCCTCGGCGAAGACAACCGGGTCCTGCATGGTGCAATGAGCGGTGTGGCTGCAAGATGACAAAATCTGGTTCCAAGGAACCAAAAATGAGTCTTGCTTTAGCGCTCTTTCTATCACACTATGCAGTCTCCCTGTAAATGCAAATTATTTTGGGGAGAGTAAGGGGATGCACGAGGGTGATGCTCAGGAGTTACTCTCTGCTCTGCACTCAGGGATCAATCCTGCCAGTGCTTGGGGGAATTCTATAGGCTGTCAGGATCAAATCAGGCTAAGTGTCCTATCGCTCCAGCCCTGTAATGGGGAGTTCTGAGACTGAAACTGACAGAACACGCTGTTTCTGCAAGTATATACACTATGCAATACAGTGACCACGGGGGACTATATGGGCTATCAGGGAACCAGCCCAGGTTGGCCGAATGCTAGGCAAGTGCCCTACCGGCTGTATTAATGCTTCAGCTCTGTGAGTCCTAAGGTGAAACTACAACTACACAACTGACAGAAAACACTTTCCTTGCAAGTATGTATGGTATATGCTCACACAGCAGCCCAGGATACAAAGGCAGCACACTCGTTTCTCCAGTTCTGTGCTTTATAATGCTGGAAAAATTTTTATCAGAGTAACAGGACTACTCCGAGGGGTCAAATACACACAGTGTGACAACTTACCAACCAAAACATAAATCGAGCACTAAGTTCAGTGACCATTCTTGCTACAGAAAGTCAATGCTTCCTTTTGTTTGTTTGTTTGTTTTGGGTCCACACTGGCAGAGCTCATAGCTTACTCCTGGCTGTGTGCTCAGCAATCACTCCTGGCAGGGCTTGGGAGGCCAGATGGGGGAGCCAGGGATCTAACCTGAGTTAGGTGCCTTACCTACTGTACCACTCTGGCCCCAAAAGAGTCAACTCTTTTTTTTTTTCTTTTTTAGTCACACCCGGCGATGCACCAGGGTTACTCCTGGCCATGCTGGGAGACCATACGGGATGCTGGGAAGCAACCCTGGGTTGGATGCATGCAAGGCAAACGCCCTACCCATTGTGCTAAAGCTCCAGCCCAAGAGTCAATTCTTAATTCGGCCCCAAGGAGCAGCGAATTCTCGGAGCACTATGTAACAAACACTCATAGTACTTACCACAATGGCAACTTCACAGATACTCAGATTGGTATAATTTACTCCTGTCAAGAACCCTGAAGGACTTAGAACATCAGGAGCAACCCTGATTTGGCACTAGCGCTAAGCTTGAGGGCTGAGTGAATGAATGAGTGAGGAGACCCGGAGGACCTGCTGTGCTGACAACAGGCTTCTATACAGAAGAAAGGAACTGTAAAGAGGCAACTGTGACAAGTGCCAGGGGCAAAGCAAGGGCAATAAAAGCGCAAGCGTCATCTAGGGAAAACAGCCAACTAGGGGCAGGAAGGGAGCAAGAACACCCATGCTGACTGAGGAGAGAGCAGGAGAAACACTGTTGGGGGAGTAAAGAGTTTGTGTGTGTTTGGTGGGGGGGATGATGGGGCTCAGGCTGAGGATGCTGGAGGCCAGGTGGGCTCCGAGGAGCAGGCTAAGGGGCCCATCTTCCTCCCGAGAGAAGGAAACCACGAGCCCCCAGTGCTGAGGGGAGGAAGTGAGGGCACCTTGACCCCAGAGGACCCTGGGGACAGAGGAGGCCCGGCAGGCAGCAGGGGACAGTGACGACAGTCCACGAAAAGAGAGAGGGCATCGTGGAGGAACACAGTGAGGGTAGAGAGGAGGGAAAGGAGAATTCTAGAGCTACTTAGACACCAATGAGAGTGTGGAAGAGGGTAAAGGAGGCAAAGAGGCGGGGTGGGGGGTAGACCTGGTGAGAGGAATCCTTAAACAGAGCACCGGGCTGAGATGGGCAGGATGGGATGATCAGTGAGGGGCAGGAAGAACATGAGGAGGGGAAAGGGAGAGAGGGAGAGAGGGAGGAAGGGGGGGCCCAAAGAGAGAGAGAGAGAGAGAGAGAGAGAGGGAAGAGAGACAGAGACAGAGAGACAGAGACTAGATGAACAAACTGGATTGAAGAGGAATAGGTAACCATTAATAAGCATCTGCGAGAATTCCCCAGGTAAGGCCTGAAATTCAGGCCTGATGTACACAGGTCCATGCAACAAGCTTTTTGATATCTGTATCAAGCCATTCAGACATCTGCAACACATGTTCATGTCATCAATACACACAGATAAACCAATCTCACAGTGGGTGGCTAGAGTTGGGGACACTCCCGGATCCTTTTTCTGACTAGGCGCCCTGGAACGCTTCAGACAGGGAGACCAGGTGATCAGAAACGGCAGATGTTTGGGGCCAGAGACACAGCTCAGAGGGGTGAGTGCTTTGCATGCGAGGAGTCTCGGTTCCATTCCTGGTACCGCCTGGCCCCCCAGCACCACTGGGGTGACAGCTCATGCTGCCAAGTGTTCTTACCTGACTAAATGGAGATTCAGAAATGCACCGATGAGCAGAATGTGGTAGAGGAAATAGGGAGAGGAGAAATGCCTATTTCTTTTTTTCCCCTCAAAGATGCTTTAAGTTCAGAAGGTTCCAACAACTAACAAATATCCAGTGGGTCTGGATGAGTAATCCCCAAAGCAGGGATGAGAATCAAAGACCTCAGGATTCGAGCAACTGGGGCAGGGTAATAAATAAAAGGCAACACTTCGCCGGAACAAAAACCTAGAGGTTTGCCAAGGACCGATGCTAGGACAACCTCAAACCACAGGATCTTGTTTTCCAGTAACACCACAAAATACTATCAATTGGGTGAACTACAGCAACTAACTGGGGTAAAACATGCTTAGTGCTTAGTTCAGTGCAAATACGTAATAAGCACTCAGTGATGATTGGCATTCATCCAACAATAACTGCCTTATTGATATGAATTCTGTAGACAGCAGCCCCCCCTGACTAAAAAGCAGCTTGTTTGCAAGTGTGAGGTCATGAGTTCAATTCCCAGTGCCACCCACATGCGGTGGGTGGCTCCGTTATCTGGAACCCCTGGTGTTGCAATAGTATTGATCTCTAGAGTACCACAGAGAGGTGTATTTGGGCATCACAACTAAAAAATGTGTGAGCACCATGGCCAAGGAACGCAACCCTGAGGGGACCTACAGCCAGATGGACCTGAGCACCACAACTGAGGTGCAAACCCCAACGCACATGTGGGCAAACACCTCAACTACAGTGGGTGAGCCGCTGAGATCACAACCAAGCATCATAACCAAGAGTGCAGGTAACCCAAACTACAGTAACAAAAGAGAAGGGAGGAGAAGTCAAAGGGAAGGAAAATGCATCAAGTACAAGTGAAATTCCCCTCCCACAAGTTTTGAATGATAAAGGGGGAGCATTCTTTCTTTTCATCAAGCAAAAAAGTTAATTTCCTGAAATGTTAACTTAAAACCTTCTAGACAAAATAATCAACCATTATCTTGAAATATCCTAGTATATAAACACTCTATGGGTGTGTGTGTTGGGGGCTAGGGGGGAGGCAAGAATGTATCTAATGATCAAAGGAAAAACAAGACATACTCACTTGTTATTTGTGCTTTGGACAATATTTCACTGCAACTATAGTGGTCATTGTTTTCCTGCAGCTTTATCCACTCCTGAGCTTGGTACAGGTAGAGCTTAGCTTCTTTTGCGATGGCTCCGGCTATATTTGTGATTCTGACACACAGCAGAGCGTGGTCCCCTGGACGCAGAAACAAGAATGACCGACTAGAGTTGATCTTGCACAGATCTTTGTTGTTGTTGTTGTTGTTTGTTTTTTGGGTCACAGCCAGCGGTACACATGGATTACTCCTGGCTTTGAACTCAGGAATTACTCCTGGTGGTGCTTGGGATGGTAGACCATATGGGATGCTGGGAATCGAACCTGGGTCAGCCGCATGCAAGGCAAACACCCTACCCTCTGTGCTATGGCTCCAGCCCCAATCTTGCACGGATCTTGACTCAATGTCAGGGCAACCTAACATGCCTCCACCGAAATGGGAATTCCAAGAGCAGGTTTTTCCCAATCATATGTAACTAGCTAGACACAGAATAAATATCCCATTTAGACTAAGTCAAGAGACTTAACTATTAACTATCCCATTAGTGGATGGTCTTTCCTTATTCTTTAGCTGATAACTGGGGTTATTTTGCTGTGTTTCAAACTTCAACGAAACAGAATTTTTGGCTTGATTTGACAATCACTCAAGAGATCTTTTATACCATCTATAAACTACCTGAAGAAACTTTTCTTCAAGGTTTCTTCTGTTTTCTAATATAACACAATGTAAAATTGTAAATAAATAAATGGTAAGACTAATAACAAAAAACGTTTAAAGGATGTTGGGGGTAGAATGTGGGACTGGAGTACAGCGGGGAGGGTGTTTGCCTTTTATACGCCACCCCCAGGTTTGATCCCCAGCATCGCATATGGTCTCCCAGGCACCCCAAGGAGTAATTCCTGAGTGCAGAACCAGGAGTAAGCCCTGAGCATCGCTGGGTGTGACCCAAAAGGCCAAATAAATAACACACCCAAACCCCAAAGTGTAGTATTTGTGACTTTTACGAAAGAACTTTCAGAATAATAAATGTTGTAAGACTATTAAGAATGAGTGTGATACACATGTCAACTACATTTAAGATCCTGGAAAAAGTTAGCTGCTTCTAAGCAAAGGGGTACTGAGTAAGAAATACTGCAGGGACAACTTTTTCACTTTAAGTTCTTCTAATCTCTGTGGTCGAGGGATCTGGCACTGGCGAGGTGGACGAGGGTGGCAGGGATGTATGCCAACCTGCTTTGGATGAAGCACGAAGGAGCATTCCAGTAACACACACAAGATGCAAACCAATGCTATCACCATTAACAATCCCCAGCCCCCCAAAAAAAGAGGAGGCTGGAGAGATAGTAGAGCAGGAGGGCACTTGCCTTGCAAGCATCTGACCCATGTTCAATCCTCCGCATTCCTCATGGGCCCCCGAGCACCTTCAGGAGTAATTCCCGAGTGCAGAGCCAAAAAATAACCCCTGAACCTTATAGGGTGGGAGACCCAAAAACAAAAATAAAAAAAAAAATCTGGACTGTTTATCACTGCTATAATTATCGCCTTGATTAATCACTTTAAATAAAATTATAATACGTGTGAAAGAATGCCTAAGTCTGCCACAATCCACGAGAAAGTCTTCAAATGACCAATAATCTCAAAGAACATTCTGTTCATTATTTCCACATATTTTTAGTATCCTTACACTGAATTCTAACTCAGAAAATTGTTAATAATCTATATAAGCGTGGGGGCTGGAGTGATAGCACAGCGGGTGGGGCGTTTGCCTTGCACACGGTCGACCTGGGTTCGATTCCCAGCATCCCATATGGTCCCCCGAGCACCTCCAGGAGTAATTCCTGAGTGCAGAGCCAGGAGTAACCCCTTTGTATCGCCGGAGGTGACTCAAAAAGAAAAAAAAGTATCTATATAAGCGCACATAATGTGTGCGTGTGCGTGTGTGTGTGTGTGTGACAGACTTGTCACTCCCCCCTCCCCCCGCCCCGCCCCTGACTGTGTGAACCCTGAATGCTCCTCCGCTGGGTTTGCAGGTGACCATCACCAAGTATCTAGGTTATCTGGGTCTGCTGGTGGCCCTGTGTCAAGCCACATCACAGCTGCCATAACTTCCCAGTCCGGGGCCAGCCTGTGTCACGTACTGCTGCAATGGAGACTACCACTGTCATAACTCAGAACAGTGACAGTCAGTTGCTTCAGAAATAGAAAAATGGGACCTGCGAAGTAATAGCCTCTGTTTTCATCATTTCTTCTTCCTTAGCGCAGGCCTGGTCCCCATCACAGAGACTGAAAAATGGACTGCCATCTCCTTCCCTCGGTGATCTTGAAAACTTTCAATTAAAAAAAGAACTCCAGGTTCCAGGGGCCAAAACAACAGTACAGGGGCTGGAGCGACAGCACAGCAGGTAGGGCATTTGCCTTGCACGTGGCTGACCTGGGTTCGATTCCCAGCATCTCATATGGTCCCCCGAGCACTGCCAGGAGTAACTCCGAGTGCAGAGCCAGGAGTAACCCCTGAGCATCGCCGGGTGTGGCCCAAAAAGCAAAAAACAAACAAGCAAAACAACAGTACAGCAGACTGGGCGTTTGCCTTATAGGAGGTCTACCCAGGTTTGATCCCCGGCACCTCATGTGTTCCTCTGCAACAGAACCCTGACTGTAGAGTTGCATGGCCAGGTACAGCCCCAAATACAAAAATTCAGGTTCCCTTCTTTAACACTAATTCTGTCCCTTCCCAATACTTGAAATTCCTTTCCCACACCAAAAGAGCTTCTCCTTTTATGACCGTCTCAGAATTCTCTCCAGGACAGTATTCTGACCTGGTATCTCTTAAATGCTTAAAAACTATGACATTGGTGGAGGGAGGAAAATGATGGGAGGGCGCTGGAACACGGGATACCTGAAATTTCAACTATGAATGACTCTGTAAATCACTGAGCCGTTAATAAAAAAAAAAGTAAATAATAATAAAATAAATGAAAACCTTGAGTGTAGAAGCTAACGTCATCAAGGCGAAAGATGATCTGAATCCAGTACCCGACATATGGAGAGTAGCAAGAAGTGCACTTAAAGACTTTCAAGTTACTCTGCGTAAAACAAAAACTGCCAATTCATTTCTTGACGTATTATATTGATTTGAAGTGGGGTGGGGCGTCTGGAAGGGAAAGAATTTCTGAATGCAGCTCTGATTTCAAAGAGAGCTCGGAGAGAATACGAAGCTTGTGGACACACATGCACACGGATTTCTGCTCTGGGGTGGAGTGGTCAAACAACTAGACCTGATCCAGGTGTTGAACTTGGGTTTCAGAGAATCTCTCTCTGTCTCTCTGTCTCTCTCTCTCTCTCTCTCTGCAGCTGCAGTGGGCTTTGGGCTGGTCTGAACAACTAACCCCCCCTGGAGATGGAAGCCCTGGGCCCCCCAACGGACCGGGCATCACAACATGTCATCTCCGGGGATCTGATTCATCCCGGGCTGATGCGGGAGGGAGCAATTGGTGCTTCTTGCGGGGAATGATCTGGAAAGATTCCGGCTGCTTGCCGGCCTATTCATTTATCTGCGGAGCTTCGGAGAAATCGGCCTGTTAGCTGCAAGATCCAGTCGCGTGTAGTGCGTGTAGAGGGTGTCCAGGGGGGCCGCTCGCTGGAGTGTGGGATGTGGGGGACAGTCCAGTGGGGACGGGGAGAGGACTTGGCAATAAACGTACCCCAAGACCGCAGAGAGCGGCGGGTGGGGGGCGGGGAGGGCGGCCGGGCGTGCAGAGGGGACGTCCAGGTGAGCAGGGCCTCGGCCCCCGAGGGGTCCAGCCACCAGCCCTCCGGGGTGGCCTCCACGCGCCTTCACCCCTCTCGGCACCCCTCCTCCCCTTGCACCTACCGTGGAACTCGAAGAGGCCGATGCTCTGGCCCTGCGCGTCGCGGGCCGCGGCGCTGCTGAAGCTGCCCCGCAGGGTCTTGCCCTGGCTGCCCGGCGGCCAGCAGCAGCAGGTGAGGGCCACAGCCAGCAGCCGCAGCCCCCCCATGCCCGCCTCCCGCTGCGCACCCGCACCCGGGGCTCCCAACCGCCCGCGGCCGCCGGCCCCACGTCGGCAGCTGGAGTGGGGGGGGCGGGGGGAGGAGGCGGGCCGCTCCGCCACGAGCTCAGGCTCTCCACCAATCAGGAGCCGCAGGGGGCGGGCAGAGCGGAGACGCTCGCCCTATCACGCCCCGGCGTGCGGGCTAGTGCCCACCCTTTTTTTGATGGAGACTCGAGAGGATGTTGCTTCGGGTTACGGAAAAAGATCCGCCCTCCCGGCGGGCGGAGCCAGCGCGCATGCGTGGCGCCGCCGGCCTGGCCCGGCCAGGTGCGGCTGCAGAAGGCCGGTGGGCTTCACGGTGGGAGCAAAGAGTCCGCGCCTGAGCCCTTTGGGCTGTATAGCTACCCAGTGCATGGCTTTCAGACAATCATTCCCTCCTAGGTTCCCAGGCTTCTGGGATTCAATTTCTTTAATCATCACTAGGCCAGACAGTGGGGAATCACAAGCGACCCCTCCAGCCGTTTACCTCCTTGCACTGATGCAATGCAATGAACGCAATGTAATTTAGTGATGGTCAGGAGCCCCGGGCACCCCCATCGCCATCCTAAGACCTACCTCCAGTCTGAATTTTTTGTCCCCATTGGCTTCCCAAAGTCCGCGAAGTCCTTCAGAAAGCGGTGGGAAATACGAACTGACAGACTCTGTTCCCTTATAAGCCTCTCCAGTGCCTTTAGAACACAGGTCACACTTTATTTACTTATTTATTTTTGTTTTTTTTCAGGCCACACTTTAGATCAGAGTTTTTAAATGGCCAATTCTGACTTTTCCCACGTTGAGTCAGTAAGGACTCCCCTACTTTTCATCTCTGGACCTGAAGCCTGTTGCAAATTCCTCAGGCTGAAATACTTCTGCTTATCTTACCACTCAATTTCCACAGCATCTCCTTTCCCCGTTTAATGTATACTTCCCTTCATTACAAAGACTTGATTTGAAAAACTACTTCAAGTCCCTAGGTTTGTGTCAGATGCCCCTAGCTTCCGGACTAGATTGCTCACCACAGTATTCTGTGAAGTCTAATGAGTTAGTGGAATGTACTACTGTATTATAAGCTTGGGCTGTTCTAGTGGTCTAGTGAGACTAGTTGTCTTGATGGAAACACAAGTTTAAACGTCTTTGATGAATTCATGGATTTCATTTTCATTTGCCATCAAGCTTTACTACACTATATCTTGGGCCCCGTTTGGTGTTGGTCCATATTTTTATTTGTTTTTTTACTGAAATAAAATAGTTTTAAGTGAAAAAAATTTCTTAGAGAAATATAAAAGCAGAGGAGAGAAAGATCTGAGAGCATACAATGTCTCAGATTGAGATGTAGGGGAATCTCCAGGGTGAAGAATGAGCCAGAATATGACTATTACTTAGTGAAGCAAGATAGTGAAAGAAGCCTAAGTTTACCCTTGCCAGCTGTAGGGAGCAGTCCTGCTTTTGCCTGGCTTAACCTACATTTTTGACCTCCTGAAAATTCCTGAGTTTTTCTGATAAACAGGGAGTTAACAATTCCATCATAAAATTCTGTCCCAGAGTCTAGGCTCACAGAGAGACTAAGATAACAGACTACGATAACAGACCTGAGGCAGATCACCTGAAAGACTCAAATCAGCCAGACTACCCTGTAGATTCCCTGAATTCTCTGTAATCCTTGCAGATTAATAAGAAATGCAAAGAGTCTTTAAAAAAGACCGACACAAAACTCTTCCTTTTAACTTGGTCCTATACTATGTTTCTTTCCACATAGAGAGTTCCTTTATTTTTCTCTTCTACTTTCCAATAAACTTTTCTACTTTTCAATAACTCTAAGTCTGAGCATCTTTATTACTCAAGATTTTCTTTCTTGAAAATGTTAAAAAAAACCCTTGGAATCGGAAATGAACAGAGACCTGCCGTCAGCGCTCCAGCATCATCTGCATCAACAGTTTTTCTGTATGAAATTAACATAGAAAGATGGGGGGGGGGGGGAGAGAAAGAGAAAATCCGTATTTGAGAGCAAACACTGGCTTATTGAGTGTGTGTGTGTGTGTGTGTGTGTGTGTGTATGGGGGGGGGGAACAAGCAAGAAAATTCTCATTCAATGGAGAGCAGGGGCTTGAGAGAACAAGCCAATTGAGAGATGTGTTCAAGAGAGAACAAGAGCTTGAGAGGGGAAGTCAGAACATTGTATTTATTAATTTAATTTATTTATTGGGCCACACTGTGCTCTGACAGAAGGGATCACTACTGGTGGCCTCAGAGGACCATATGGAGGTGCAGGGTATTGAACCCAGGCCAGCCACATGCAAGGGAAGCACCGTACCTGCTAGGCTGTCACTCTAGTTCCCAGAACATTGTTTTAAAGGCTGTTATATTTTATTTATTTTTATATTTTACATTTACATTTTATTTTATTTTTATTTATTTGTATTGAAGCACCATGAGATACAGAGTTACAAGGTTGTTCATGATTCAGTCATACAATGTTCCAACACTGGTCCCTTCACCAGTGTACATTTCCCACCATCTGTGTCTTCTGTTTCCCTTCAGCCACCCCACCCAGCCTGCCTCTATGGTAGACACTTTTCCTCTCTCTCTCTCTCTCTCTCTCACTCTCTCACCCTCTCTTCTTTTGGGCATTATGGTTTGCATTACAGGTACTGAATACTGAAAAGGTATCAGCAACATTATATTTTAAAAGCGAGACAATACTTTTAGACAGAGTGCAGTGTTTTTCATTATTAATACACAATATTATAATGAGCACGTGTTTTTCTTCAATGTTCTTTATTACAAATTGCAGGATCAAGGAAAGCGCTTCACAGGGACTTTCAAGTAGTGTTCATACTAACATAAATGGCAAACTCCTGCAACTCCCAACTGTCATTCCTTTGCAAGGGAACTCTCAGCTGCACCGCGAATACTTCTGTAGAAGTCGCTGTAGACCAACAACGGAAATAATTCCTAACTCAGCCGTATATCTAAGGAAAGCCTAAGCCAGACAGGGAAGACCTGAGAGTTCCTACCCAACTTTTCTAGCCGCCTCCAAATTTCCAGGTCCGCCCGGCAAGCGCGGAGAAGAACTGCGCCTGCGCGCGCGTAGTAGGCGTGGTCTTGCTCCCGGAGTCCCCGCCCACTCAGCTGGTGGGCGGGGCCAGGGAAGCCCAGTGCCGGAAGCTGCCCCCGACAGTCCCTTTAACGTGTCGGGGGCGTAGCAAAAAAGTCGCTGTGGGAGTTGCCTCCGAGTTACCGCCTCGGCGCTTTACGACACCGGGTACTGCAGAGCTGGGAGATGTCGGCTGCGGACCAGGCAGAGACCCCGCATCCTTCTAACTGCTTTGCCAAACGGGTCCTGGTCACCGGGGGTGCTGGTTTCATGTAGGTAACTGCGTCCCCCCCCCCCCCCCCCCCCCCCAGAAACCCTAGCTCTTTCCTTTGCTTCCCCCCACCGCCCTTGGCTACCGGGGACCTGTTTCGGGGGTGAGGGTGGGCAGATCGGGGGAGGTTGTGAATGTACGAAGGGCCTCCCCCTACCTGCTCGCCTCCTACCTCCCGGGTCGCCCTCCGCCCCCTACCTGGCTCAGAGGCACCTGGCTCTCTTCCCGGGGGCGTGCTCCTTGCTGTAAACTGCTCACGCCCCTCCCCCACTCCTAGTCTTATCCCCCCACCCCCACCCCAGATTAGCGGCTGACTTGCATGTGGGTGCCCAAAGCGTGTGATCGCCTCTTGCCTCCGTTTCCCAGACTGCCCCTGCAGCGAGCGTCCTGATGGGACTCTGGGTCCCCGAGAGTCTGATGCTTTTTTAAGTGAATCTGCATGCAGCTGATTTCCGGTTGGACTTAGCATCCACGTCCTTACCAGCCCTACTCAGGTCGCAGGTTGCCCTGCCATCCCACCCTCTTACTTTCCTGGGCCTGCCACGCTTCATCTCTCAAACCTCCCGCCCTGATCCCTGGGCTCAAGCTTCCTGTTCCTTTACAGGGAGCTAGCGTGGCTCAAGTCACTTGACTCCTGATTCACCACTCCCATGTCACACCTGAAGTTGTGTTTGTGCTTTTCCTGGCTTGTGACTGGCTTTCCCTCACCTAATAGGTCAACTGGGTTGAGGGTAGAGACTCTTGCTCACTCAGTTCCCAGAAGGACGCCTGGCTGAGGCGGTCCAGTAATTGGGACCAGTGTCGGAGTTACTAACTGGAAGTTCTTCCAGGGTCTAGTGGAAGGAGGAATATGAAAATCTGTTGTCATTGGGAGTTTTTCCCCCACCTTTTGTCCATCGGCACATTAAGTCACCCCTTAATCCCACCGGGTCATGAAGTGAGAAGAGGAACGTGGATATTATAAGGCGGTGATGCTGGTCCAGGAAGGGTGTAGTGCTATGTATGAGAAGCCTGTCCGTTGCAAACTGAATTTTTTTTTTGAGGGGGAAGTGCTTTTTGGGTGACATCAGCGATGCACAGGAGTTCCCCCTGGCTCTGCACTCAGGAATTACTCTTGGCAGTGCTTGGGGCATCATATGGGATGCTGGGAATTGAACCCGGGGAACTGTGTGCAAGGCAAACACCCTACCCACTGTACTATTGCTCCACCATACTGAATTCTTTTTTTTTTTAAATTTTTATTAGTGAAACACCATGAGGTACAGTTGTAGACTTACAAGTTTTTGTGCTTGGGCTTCAGTTGTACAATGATCAAGTACCCATCTCTCCACCAGTGACCATTTTCCACCACCACGGATCCCAGTATCGCCTCGCCCCCCCTTGGCAGGGCATTCCCTTTTGTTCTCTCTCTCCTTTTGGGTGCTGTGGGCAAACTGAATTAATGCAGCCAGGCGCTGCCCTGGTTCCTGGGTCTCCACCGTTTTGTTTCTAACATCTGCTGGATCATCCCACTGAAATGGGTTTTGGCTTGTTTCAGACACCTCTAAAACATGAACTCCCCAGCCCAGGATTTAGCTGCTTTGGTTATGAGGGCTCTCCTGGCAGTGTTGGTGTCGACCCTCAGTTCTTGTGCCAGGAGTTGGGGATTGTGGTAGAGTTACCGTTCACATAGACAACAGACTACTCAGATTAACAATATTCACGTTTTTCCCCCTATAGTCCCCAAGTCTGCATTACTTCGACCCACCACCCCTTCTTATGCAGATCCTCCTTTACAGCAGTCTTAGTGGAATGTGGCCTTTGGCAGCATTTGATGCTCTGTTTTTTTTTTTTTCTTATACCCAGGATTAGCAGACAATCTGCTCTAATGCAAGCATTTGTAAATCATACTTCTTAGAAGGTAAATGAAAACTGTGGGAAACTGTTCAGCATATTTAGATTATTTCTGTGACTTCCAAGAATGTAACAGTAACTTAGATTATTAGCTGAATACCTGACAGCTGAGGGAAATATTTAGAGAAAAAGTTTAAGTGACCTAACCAGATATACTTTTTTTTTTTCTCCCTACAGTGCATCACATGTGATTGTCTCTTTAGTGGAAAATTATCCCAATTATATGATCATAAATCTAGACAAGGTGAGTTTTGGAACTTAGGTACATTTAAAAAAAAAGTGTAATTTTGTCACATTGCAATTGTAGGACTTTCAAAGTCATTTTAACAGCTTAAGAGTTGATATAACCTTGGGGTTGTGTTATATATAATCTCACAGAAAGTCATTGAAACTTTATTATAGTAGCCCATAAAGCAAATTTGTGGATTATATTACGCATGTGAGCATAAATTCTAAGATTGAGTCAAATCTCTAACCTCTAAAATAAAGTGTTTAAGTGCAGTATTTTTACCAAAAAGAAAAAAATAGTTGTCTTTATTAAGTTCAATAGATAGTGTAATTATGTTTTTTTTTTATAAATACACACAACAAATGGATGTATCTCCAATTCTTTTTTTATTAGTGAGACACCATGACGTATAGTTGTAGACCTACAAATTTTTGTGCTTGGGTTTCAGTTATAGACAGTGTAATCATGTTAATGAAAGTTTTCGAGTTCAAGGCTGGAGAAAGCTCTTGGGTGCTAACCTTGCTTGTGGCCAGCTCTGGTCTAATTCTTGCTCCTGCCTCTGGCACTCCTGCTGGAGTGACCCCTGGGCAACTCCCCACCTTTTTGGAGTTTAGATACTTGATTTGGTATTATTATTTGATTCTGTAACTTCTAATTGCTAGAAAACATTTTTTTTATTTGAGGTCACTGTCACTGTCACTGTCCTCCCGTTCGTTGTTCATCGATTTTCTTGAATGGGCCCAGTAATGTCTCCATTGTGAGGCTTTGTTGTTACTGTGTTTGGCATATCGAATACGTCACGGGTAGCTTGCCAGGCTTTGCCGTGCGGGCGAGATACTCTCGGTAGCTTGCCGGGCTCTCCGAGAGGGGTGGAGGAATCAAACTCGGGTCAGTCATGTTGGCTGTGTGCAAGGCAAACGCCCTACCTGCTGTGCTATTGCTCCAGGCCTTATTTGAGGTATTTTATATATATATATATATATATATAATATATAGTATGATGTATCATATAATATATAATATGAAAATGAATATTAACTCTGGCTGTGTTTAGGGCTTACTTCTGGTTCTGCACTCAGGGATCACTTCTGGAGGGCTTGGAGACCATGTGGGGTGCCAGGGATTGAACCTGGGTTTGCCATGTGCAAGGCAAACACCCTCCTTGCTATACTATCACTCTGGTGCTGAAAATGTTTTTTAAATAAATTACAGGTAAATTAGCTTTGAGAATTATTTAGAAGTTCTCAAAGAGAGTTTGGAAGCCAGGATTGGATCAGCCAGTTCTTTTTTTTTTCTTTAAACATTAGTGCAGAGCTGGAGAGATAACTCAGCATGCTGGAGTGTATGGTTTGCAAGCACAAGACTTGGCTTTAATCCGAGCACTGCATAATGGTCCTCTGATCACAGCCAAGAAGTTAGCATTGAGCTAGGGGTGGCCTCCAGATGTGCTCCCAAACCAAAATTAATAATAAGTACAGATAAAAATGATGTTAATTTTATAAAATATACGTGAAAATATATGAAAATATATGGGCAAAATGTCTTAGAAAGTCTTGCTTGTCTTACCATCATGTAGCAGCAGTAACTCAGAAAACTGACCGCATACGTCAAGAAGATGGTTGCCCAGGGCTGATCACCAATTCCTGCCAGTGACAAATGGGAACCTTTTCTAGCCACTGGAGCTCTAGGCAAATGTGGGTGGCAGAATATCTGAAAAGATATTATTAAAACAGAGGGTTTTGTGAGCACCATTAGGAATGAGCCCTAGGCACCTTGTGATGTATGTAAAAAAAAAACCCAAAAATTAATAAAGAGGATTTTATGTGTTTTCATATTTTGATAGGTAAAATGACTTTTTTTGGGGTTTTTATTTTGTTTTGATTTTACTTTGAAAATTTCAGAAACTTATTTTTTTTTCTTTTTGGGTCACACCCAGTGCTCAGGGGTTACTCCTGGCTCTGCACTCAGGAGTTACTCCTGGCGGTGATTGGGAGACCATATGGGACACTGGGGATTGAACTCGGGTTGGCTACGTGCAAGGCAAAGACCCTATCCACTGTACTATCGCTCTGGCTCCAAAAATATCAGAAACTTCTTAAGATATAAGAAGCAAACTCTTTAAATGTTCTCGTGTGCAGTCAGAATGCCTATCGAGATACCTTCAAATCAATTGATAATGCACAGGAAAAACAGTATGTGTCTAATGAACTTGTGGAAATGTGTTTCTCCCACTCCCTACTCCTCAACAATTTCTTATTGAAAGTTGGACTACTGTGCAAGCTTGAAGAATCTCGAGACCATTTCTACCCAACGAAACTACAAATTTATACAGGTAGGAAGGTTTCCTTGTCATCTGTAACTGTCAGACCATATCTCTTTTGTCCTTTAGACATGTGGCTGCCACTTTACAAACTTGGATCATATGAGCTTTGAAAGCCTGTGAATTAAAGGCCTGTCACCACAAGCACAGTGTGCTGTAAAAATACTTCTTCCAAACCTGTGGTTTTTGGTGCCTTGGCAGCAAATCTATACGTGACTGAAGTTTTGTGATTTTTTTTTTTAAATTTTATTTTTATAAAGTGGTTCACAATATTTGATTACATTCAATATTCGAACACCAATTCTACCACCATTACACCTTCCCATCACCATATTTCAGGGGTTTCCTTCCCAAACCCAAACCCCTGCCCCAAAGCAGACCCAAAATAATTTATTTTGTATGTTATGATAAACTGCTGAAGTTGAAGTTTCCTTAGAGGACAGTGCGTGAAGATTGTTGTATTTTACTCAGGGGCCATTAAGTTTAATGGCTGTTCTATCGCTCTGGCCCCCAAAATATCAGAAACTTCTTAAGATATAAGAAGTAAACTCTTTAAGTGTTCTCGTGTGTAATCAGAATGCCTATTGAGATACTTTAAAGTCCCCATTCCCGGTTCTATTGAACCCAGAGTTTTCAGTCACAAGTCCTGCATACCTGGATTTTCTACAGATTCACTCATGGGTGAGGCTCGGCCCAAGCATGTGGAAAGTAGCCTTGAGCAGGGTGGTGGTTGAGTTCTGGAGGTTTTCAGCTGCTGGGGTTGGGTCCTTGGGGTGGAGAGGGATCTCACCCCCCGCCAAATACACACTCCGGGGTGCCCCGAAGGAAACAGCCTGGCATGGGGTCTGGTGGCATGGTTTGGCTGTGATTTTTTTTTTTTTAAGTTTAGGTCTCACTGGGCTGGAGCGATAGTACAGCGGTAGGACATTTGCCTTGCACACAGCTGGCCAGCCGAGCCAGGTTCGATTCCTCCACCCCTCTCGGAGCGCCTGGCAAGCTACCGAGAGTATCTTGCCCACACAGCAAAGCCTGGCAAGCTACCCATGACATATTCAATATGCCAAACACAGTAATAACAATCTCACAATGGAGATGTTACTGGGCCTGCTTGAGCAAATCTATGAACAACGGGAGGACAGTGCTACAGTGCTACAGGTCTCACTAGTCTCTTGACTAGGGCCTTGCTGTAATGTAGAGGTGGCTGTCAAGTTAGGTCTTACTCAGAAGGGCCAGCCAGCATCCTAAGAGCCACTGTTATGGTCTTGGGAGGTCTTTCCTGTGATGCCAGGTGGACTGACTCTGGTAGCTGCCCTTGGGAGACTCCAGAGTACAAACCAGGCGAGGGCCAGGGCAATAGTGCAGTGGGTAGAGCACACAGCCTGCACACAGCCGACCCAGGTTCAATCCCTGGCACCCCCTAGGGTCCCAAGGGCCTACCAGGAGTGATCCCTGAGTGCGGAGCCAGGAGTAAGTCCTAAGCCCCACCAGGTGCAGCCCAAAAAACAAAACCAAAAAACCCGAAAACCAGAGTATGAACCAGAGATCCAGGTCATTAATTTATGCCGGGAAGTTTTAATGGCAAAGGAAACTCTCTTCTGCTTACTTTTTTTTTTTAAGTAATCTCATATTTTTTTGAATTTTAAAGGAGATATTAGGAGATAGTTTAATGATTATTTTCCTTACACAAGTGATTTTTTTTGGAGGGTGGGGTGGGGCACACCCAGAAGTACTTGAGACTTACTCTAGGCAGGCCTTGGGGGTCCATAGGGGATACCAGAATCGAAGCTGGGTGAGAGCCTGGATAGCTCAGTCAGTAGAGCATCAGAATTCGAAGCTGGGTCGGCCACGTGCAGGGCAAGTGCCCTCCCCACTAGACTATCACTCCAGCCCCTGAATGTGATTTCTTTAGTTACTGAAGAACTGTTGAAAATCAGTATTTTTAATAATTAAATATATGTGTCCCATCGGAAGTTCACCTGAGTCTTTTTGGTGCTTATGACAAAATAGGATTTTCAGATGTGATTCCAGTTATTGCTCTTATTAAAGATATATTTGAGCAATGGTTATCCAGTCTTTTAAACATCTACGTAAATATTTTTTGTTAGTATAGTGACCTTAGGTTGGGAAGAATGTTATAGAAAATATTAATCCAGTACTTCATACGATTCAGCACTCATGAAATATTTTGTTTCTTTGCAGGGGGAGGGCCCATGACTTGTGATGGTTGGGGTCCATGCAGGTCATGGGTCACACTCAAGGCTCTTGCATACACAGTAGACACTCTGCCTGTTGCGCTATCTCCCTGGACCTAAAATTTTAGACAGTTGCAAACAAACAAAAACAAACACTGCCCTCCTGTTGTTCTTTGATTTTGCTCGAGCGGGCCCAGTAAGTCTCCATTTTGAGACTTCTTGTTACTGTTTTTGGCATATTGAATAAATCACGGGTAGCTTGCCAGGCTTTGCCGTGCGGGCGAGGTACTCTCGGTAGCTTGCCGGGCTCTCCGAGAGGGGCGGAGGAATCGAACCTGGCTCAGTCAGCCTGACTGCGTGCAAGGCAAATGCCTTATTGCTGTGCTATCGCTCCAGCCCAGACAATTGCAAAAAAAATAGAAAGATTTTTTTTAAATGAATGTGAAACACATCATCTGTACTTGACCACTTGGTTGACTTTTCATAATGTTCTCTTGAAACCTGGGTGGGGGTATTATTTTGGCTTGTTTTTTGTTCATATGTAAAATGGTCATTAAGAATGAGAGTGTGCAGTGAAACCTAGTTTTTATTTTGTTTTAATATCTGCCATTTTCTACAGGGTGACATATGTGATTCTCACTTTGTGAAACAGCTTTTTAAAACAGAGAAGATAGATATAGTGCTGCATTTTGCTGCACAAACACATGTAGGTAAGTGTTATCTTAGGTTACAGTTGTTGTTTTTTTATTAGTGAATCACTGTGAGGTACAGTTACAGACTTACAGACTTTTCGTGCTTATGTTTCAGTCATAAAATGGTTGAGTACCCATCCCTCCACCAGTGCCCATTTTCCACTACCAATGTTCTCTGTCTGGAGGGAGCCCTGCTAACCGTCACTCCTTTTTCCTTAGATCTCTCGTTTGTCCGCGCCTATGAGTTTACCTACGTGAACGTGCACGGCACTCACGTTTTGGTCAGTGCCGCACACGAAGCCAACGTGGAGAAGTTTATTTACGTCAGCACAGATGAAGTCTACGGTGGCAGCCTGGATCAGGTCAGCATGGAAGCTTCCTGGGCTTCCTCATCCTCCACTCATGTACCCAGAGCCGGGGGTCTTCCAAAGACTCTGGCTCTGGGCACTTCTGTTCTTGCCGAGGGAGGCTCAGGACGAATTCACATGGATTGACTGCCAAGATTTTGCAAAAGAGCCGCTGATGTCGGTGTGTGGGCCTGTGTACCTGATGCCCACCATCCCCTTGGGTCAAGGGTTACCTCACCTTTTATATGTTGATTTTGTTTTTGTTTGGGGGGCCACACCCAGTGGTACTCTGGGTGATTCCTGGCTATGCTCCGGGAACTCTGTGGGATGACGGGAACTCTATGGGATGATGGCTGTGTGCATGGTAAACACCCTCCCTACTGCACTATTGCTCCAGCCCCAGAGCCCACCTTTTAGCACTTGCCGTTTCCTCTCCCACATAGGAAAATGCACCCAAAATCTCAGACAGAACCCACTCTTACTGGGCACACTGGAATCTCTCTCTCTCTCTCTCTCTCTCTCTCTTTTTTTAATGCATCATTATTGTACTTTTTTTTCTTTGGTGCAGGAGATGACTCATATTTCATTCTAATAGAATCATAGTAGTTCAGTCCATCATTCTGTTTTGTTACTTATTGTGACCAAGAACAAAAAAGAAGGTGGAAAATATAAAGTCTTGGATTAATGTCATTGATAATTCCCAGGGAACTGTGATTGGAGGGAAGCAGGGTGTAGTAAAGGACATCGCAGGGAACTGTGATTGAAGGGAAGCAAGGTATAGTAGAGGATATTGCGTCCTTTCACAGTCAGCCCGAGTTTTCTCTTGAAAAAGTCTCAGGAAATGACACAAGGATGTTCGCTGAGCTCCTGCAATAGTTCCAACAGTCTTCGGGTGAGAGGGGCAGGAGAGAGGCTCAGAGGGCTGAAAAAGCTGCGGCTCAGCCTAGCGTGAGCTTGAGGTTTGCTCCCCAGTACCAGGTGGTACCCAGTGGGCCCCATGGGGACTGTGAGGGTGGCAAGGGTTCTGGAATACCGAACACCTAGCATTAGTGTTGTTAGTGCTGTAGATCGTCACACATCCATAAGAACACGAGGGAAAAGCTGGACCCTCAGCCACTTCTCCTCCTACTCTCCCCTCTGAGAAGCTGCTGTTTTTGTCTCTGCAGTTTTTTTTTGTTTTTGCCTTTTGGGTCACACCCGGCGATGCCCAGGGATTACTCCTGGCTCATGCACTCAGGAATTGCTCCTGGTGGTGCTCAGGGGACCATATGGGGTGCTGGGAATCGAACCTGGGTTGGCCATGTTGGCTGCATGCAAGGCAAACGCCCTACCCGCTGTGCTATCGCTCCAGCCCTATTTTTTTTTTTGTCTCTGCAGTTTTTATCCAGGAAACTTCCTCCTTCTTGCATGTTTATTATCTCTGCATCGGAGCCCGGACACCACCACACGGTGCTGGGGATCAAACCTTGGGCCGTCCCCAAACCAAAAAACAAAGGACCTGGGTTGGAAGTGTGCGCGGAGCAGCAGACGGGGAGGCCAGAACAAGGGCGGGTCTGTGCACAGTCACCTCACGGTTTGACTCGCCGCTGTGCCAGCAGCTCAGATGAGCACCCTGTAGTGCTCAGGGCGTACTCCTGGCTCTGTGCTCCGGGATCACTCCTGGTGGTGCTCAGAGGACCACATAGGATGCTGGAGGTGGAATCCAGTGCCAGCACCCTCCCTGCTGTGTGCTCTCTCCAGCCCAGGACCTCTGAACTCTCTCCACTGCCCTCCAGTGTGAGTCTCTGGAGCTCACTGCAGATCATGGTGATTCAGTGGGAAAAAAAAAAAAAAATTACGAGTTAAAATAAATTTCAGAAAAAGAACTGGTTCTAGGGTAAAAGGTTCAGAACATGCCGGGCGGCAGGACTGAGGCTCCGTAATGAGGGTTTTTGTTGTTTTGTTTCTTTTGCTTTTTTTTGTCACACCCGGCGATGCTCAGGGGTTACTCCTGGCTCTGCACTCAGGAATTACTCTTGGCAGTGCTCAGGGGACCATATGGGATTGCTGGGAATTGAATCTGGTTTGGCCGCATGCAAGGCAAACGCCCTACCTGCTGTGCTATTGTTCTAGCAACCCCGCCCCGCCCCCCCCCACATAGTGAGGGATTTTTAGCGTTGTGAGAAACACTCCCAAGTTTGTTATGCTTCCTAGTTTTTCTGCTTAGAAAGTGACCATAGTGCTCTCTTATTTTTAATATGCCCTTTTTTTTTCAAAATTAGGAGTTTGATGAGTCTTCACCCAAGCAACCCACGAACCCTTACGCATCGTCGAAGGCAGCCGCTGAAGGATTCGTACAGTCCTACTGGGAGCGCTACAAGGTAAGGGCGCATGGGGGCACTGGCCTGGGACTCTGGCGCATTAGCAGCCTTTCGTTTTTCCAGTTGGAGACACAGATGGAGAGGAATCACCTGGTCAGGAGTTTAAAAAAGGAGAGGAGTTTCTTGTTTTGTTTTGGTGGAGCCACACCCGGCCAGGTTCAGGGTGGACTCCGGGGCTCTGCTCAGGTGAGGCATGGATTGTACCTGGCAGCCCTGGCCTCGAATTTTTCCATCATGTGGACACAGTAGAGACGGCTCTTTCTGGTTCTGTTGGGCATTTGGAGGAGGAGGAGGAGGAATTGTATGGAATTCTTTCCCATAGGGGTAATGGGTGATGTCCCTGTGCGGGTGATAGTACTGTTGGAAACCCTGCTTTCCAGGAAGGAGGTGGTGATTCGTGTGTGTGTGTGTGTGTGTGTGTGTGTGTGTGTGTGTGTGTGTGTGTGTCCCGCCTCCCCTTCAGACATGCCCCTTCAAGTGGCACTCAACACTTTGCCCAACTCCCCCAGTGGAAGTAGCCCCTTGGGGGAGTCAGTGCCACTCCGTGCTCTGTGCAACTTCCCCGGCGCTTTGCGCAGGAGCCCTTCCCAGCAGCATCACCAGCTCGCGTTTCCTATCAGCGCTCTCCCAGTTAGGACCAAAGGCAAAGGCAGGAATAGCATGGAGCACTCTTGCCTCGGTCTGGGGACAGAGCCCCGCGACCAGGGGCACCTGCTCTGCTGGGGTTGGCCGGATTCATGACTCAGCACCACCAGCTGTGACCCTGGAGGCCTTCAGATACCCCGACAGACCCCAAACCCTGGGCCTGGTGGGTCCCAGCTCTCATTCTCGAGCTGAACCACTCGTCCACTTGGCCAAGTATTACAGGACCCCAGGTCCCCTGAGGACCTCTTGGGAAGCCCCCACCCCACCACCATCCCCATGGAGAAACAGTTCTCTTGGGCCCTGAGAGACAGGAGTGAGATGAAGTGTGCGGATTGTTGGCCTTGCAAGCAGCCGACCCCAGGTCCACCCCCAGCTCCAGCTATGGCTCCTCAAGCACTGCCGGGAGTGACTCCTGAGCCCTCGGGGTATGGTCCCCCGAATAGACAAATTCCCTTGCCCTCTGTGACCCAGAAGCAGTGATCCTTCTCCTTTCCTCAAGAGGGTTGGGACAACAGTGAGCCAACCCGAAGGGTCACATCCGAATCAAACCAAATCTGGCATACCTGAAGAACCAGGTGTTTCCAGCTTCCCACACTTCCCTCCTTCTGTCCCCAGTCACTGTCCCAGCAGGGCAGGGGGGTCCTCCTTTTCCTTCCCCAAACCCCTTCTTTGTCCAGAGCCGACCCTCTGTCTTTTCAGGAATCTTTAAAAAAAAAAAAGCAAAACCCCTTCGCTTCTCTCCTGCGGGCATGTGAGGTTACCCACCAGAGTGCCTATATTTTAAAAAGTGCTATCGGTGAACAACGGGAGGACGGTGACAGTGACAGTGACAGCTCACCCCCAGAAACAGTTGTTGTCACTGCACCTTTCCAGTGTACTCATGGTGAATGTCCTTTAAGTTTCCAGCTGTCATTACAAGGAGCAGTAATGTGTATGGACCTCATCAGTATCCAGAGAAGGTACATTTTGCTTTGTCTGAATTCATCCTGTGCTTTAATGACCACGAACATTTTGCTTCTTAAAAACAGTCTGTCTTCAAAGCAATTTGTCAATAACAATTTTTTTGGTGGAGAGAGAGAGAGAGAGAGAGAGAGACAGAGAGAGAGACAGAGACAGAGAGAGAGACAGAGAGACCGAGAGACAGAGAGACAGAGAGACCTACCTTGGTAGGTAGGATCCAACAGATGAACCTCCCGGTAGGATCCAACAGATGAACCTCCCGGAGATGCCCTGCCCAGGGCACAGAGCCTAGTGTGGGTTCCCCTCGCCCCCACCCCCCTTCAGTTCAGATGCCTGGTTTGCCGGCGGTACTGCTGGCTATGCAGGAAGCCTGTCCATGAGTTGCTGCTGGCAAAACTGTTCCCCCAGCTCCTTCAGACAGTTGCGAAGCCTGAATGTTTTCCAGAAAGTAGGAAAATAGCGAGTTAACAGTGTTGCTGAAAGGCTGAAAGTGTCACCCATGCCACTTGCAGTGGCTGTTGATTCTGTCTTGGACTTCTCACTTTCCAGCCGAGCTGAAGTCTGTTTGCCCCATGGGAAGGGGCCACGTGATATGCTCACAAAATTAGCTTCTTGGCTTAAGTTTTGAAATATTGTTAGTAGGTTTATTATAAATTTATTAATTAAAAAAACATGTACATATATACATACACACACACATATCCAGTTTACTGTGAACAGTCTTTTGGATCCAAGGGCCTGTAAAGAAATAATAATTATTATTATTATTATTATTTTTTTGCTTTTTGGGTCACACCCGACGATGCACAGGGGTTACTTACTCCTGGCTCTGCAATCAGGAATTTCTCCTGGCAGTGCTCGGGGGATCATATGGGATGCTGGGAATCGAACTCAGGTCGGCCTCATGCAAAACAAATGCCCTGCCCGCTGTGCTATTAGTCTAGCCTCAGGAAAGGATTACTTTCTTTAGTTTATTGAGCAGGTGCTTTGTTTAAAGTGTTAAGATACGATTCCTATCCTTGTGAAAACCAACAAAGTCAACTCTAAAGTGCAAGTTAGGCTGAGAACCAACCATTTGCACAGACTCTTCTTTGCCATGTTGTTTCGTTTCGCTCTTTCTCTGGCAGGGGACTGGTCTTTTTCCCCTTGAGGAAGTGGTCTTCGAGTTCTTTTACTTCTCAAAACGATCAGAGATTTTTTTCCTTGAACCCCTGATAAAGAATTAGAATGTACCTATATGTGTATGTTTTTTGACTTTCGGATATTTTAATCCTAATTTTTATGACACATCCAGATCCATATTAGTGAGTAGATGTCCAGACTAAAATGATATTTGCATATTCTTTTAGGTCATTCCGAAGTTTATATCTTTACTGCAACACAACAGGAAATGGTATGTTTTTTTTTTTTACCTTTGCCCTCATATGTTTTCCTGGTATGTTGATTGTATTTGCTTATAATCTTTCTTGAAAATCGTAGTAACCTAGAATTGGTGGCTGTAGAGTAAAATTCCTTTATCAATATAAAGTGTTTTAAATAGCTGCAATTCATTTTTACAGTTTAATAAGCTAATTTCACATATTCCGCACGGCAGAGTCTGGCAAACTTCCCGTGTTGTACTCAGTATGCCAAATACCAGTAACAATGATGGGTCTCATCCTCCTAATCCTGAAAGAGCATTGAAATGGCTCTTTTAAAATCTCAGAAGGAGACGATACTGGTGCCTGCTCGAGACAATCGATGAACAGCAGGATGATTGTGATCGTGTGATCGTGAATTTCAGATATTTAATTATCTATATTAGAACTTTGAGTTAGATCAGTAGAATAATTTATTACCTATTAATTTGACTTTTTTAAGGATTTACTTAATTCACAGAACTGTGAATATTCCTTATAGTGAGTTTAAGGTATAAACTTGGATAAATATGTTTTAGGAACTACTTATGTGCTTTCATCTTTCTTACTGAAAACCTTTGGGGAATTTGGAGATCATTTAAGATCTTGGGAGAGTCCTGAGAATTTGTGTTTTCAGTCAAAGCTTTCTGAGGCCTCCTTGAAAACCGCCATCATTAGCATGCTCCGGTTTGAAGGCGCTTGCCATTCTACCCTTTGGCCCTCCCTTTTGTCCTTTTTTTCTTTTTTATAGCTGCATTCATGGATCTGGGCTTCAAACAAGGAATTTCCTCTATGCTGCTGATGTTGTAGAAGCATTTCTCACTGTCCTTAAAAAGGGGAAACCAGGTGAAATTTATAACATTGGAACCAATTTTGAAATGTCAGTTATCCAACTTGCCAAAGAATTAATACACCTGGTAAGTATTATACAAGGGTGGTGATTTTCCGAATCGTCCCCAGATCAACAATGTGCAATTCGCCCAACTTGACATGAACAGTGAAACATTAAATTCATAGTTTCATAGGCCACATGGATGCTGATGTGTCATTAACTTGAAGTTGTAGACTGACAAGTTTTCAGAAAATAAAAGTACACTGAAGTATAGACCCATTATAACGCCTACTTCAATGTCAGAAGCACACCAAAAAAAGCCCCATTTGTTCTGGGGAGCTAGCTTGAAGGGCTTCATCCCAGGGTCCCCCACCCCCAGTACCCCAGAGTGTGGTCCTATCCCACAAAAAAATAGTTTGTCCTGAAACTAAGAAACAGTGAGATCGAAGTAGTTATGTGTCACTGCATATGAGTAAACATCAGTTAGAAACCTCAGGATTCAGTTCTGAGGGAGGATGGGGCACTGGGAAAGTTTGCCTGTCAACCTCCTGTTACAGGGCTCTCTGCTGCATGCACAGCCTTCTGTCCCCAGCAATTCTCAGACTCTAGCTGGGTGTTATGCCACTTAAATGGGCTCCAACATTCTCCTCCGGGGGATGTCACTGTTAGGCCCCATAGCAAGACATGTTTCTCGCCCAGGCTTTCCTCCACTAAGGCTGGCTCCAAGTCTTAGGAAGGCAGTTCATTTACTCAGTGATGGCTCTGTTATAAAGGGTCCGCACAGGAACACCTATTGGGGGAGGAGGGGACCATTGGGCGAGAAATGGCGAGGGGAAGGGCTGTGGTGAGCTGTAGTCCTGCCAGCACTGCCCTGAGCTCCTGAAACCCCACCTTTGGGTATTTTTAATGGGCATTTCATCATAGATGTATGATTGTTGGATTAAGCCATTGTCCATTGATGGTTGGTTCAACCCCCAGCTCTTCTCCCTCTCCCCTTGGTGGGGGCTGATGGCCTGAGTTCCCTCCCTCTAGTCACATGGTTGGTTTCCTTGGCAACTGGTCTCTATTCTTAATGCTTTCAGGGAGTAACTCCTGACAGTGCTCAGGGACTGTGCAGTGCCAGGGAGCAAAGCTGGGCCTTCTGCATACAAAGCTGTGTGCCCAGCCCATTGAGCTAACTCTTCGGCCCCCAACTTCGAATGAGGGGATTTTATTCAAGGTCTGACTTTCAATAGACATCATTTCCCTTAAAGTTGCTGATTCTAAGACTATCTAGGACTTCAAGTGAATGTAACTGTCTTATTATTGTTTACTTGTGTTTTATATCACAAAAGTATATATATATATACACACATATATGTGTGTGTGTGTGTATGTGTGTGTATCTATTTCTTTTTTCCAGATCACATTATCACAGTAATAATCAGAAGTGCCCAAATTTTAATTTTCTCCCATAGTTTGTGAAAAATGTATTCTGAACTTCAGACAGATTCTAGGTTATAAAGCACAGGAAGTTGATCTAAAAGAGCCAGTGGCTTAAAGTGTCTCCCTGACTTCATTTTCCCTGTCTTTGAGTGAGCTGTTAAGTGCCATTGTTAAGTGTCTGGTTTAGTTTATAGCTTGACTTTAAAGTCTTCTCCATTTTAACAGATCAAAGAGACCAGTTCAGAGTCTGAAATGGAGAGCTGGGTTGATTATGTTAATGACAGGTGAGTGACAGAACTCGGGATTGAGATTGAGGTTGTACGGTTTTGGAGCTTATAAAATTATGAAATATATAGTTTTCTTGGGTTTGTTGCTAAAAATCTTTTTCCTAATTGTATTTAAGAACAAATTGTACAATTAGTACTTAATTGGAATGTGATTGAAAAGAAATCTCTTTTTTTTCTTTTTTGGCTTTTTGGGTCACACCCGGCCATGCACAGGGGTTACTCCTGGCTCTGCACTCAGGAATTATCCCTGGCAGTGCTCAGGGGACCATATGGGATGCTGAGAATTGAACCCAGGTTGGCCGCGTGCAAGGCAAACGCCCTACCCACTGTACTATTGCTCCAGCCCTGAAAAGAAATCTCTTGACTCTTTTCATGAGGCTTTTTTGTTACCAATCCTTTTAATGTTTATTCATAATGTATATAAAGTGCCTGATGATGGAACAAAAGAGTCCTGTTTAATAGGTTTATGTCTATTGGGGGCTATTCCTCATCAAATATTCAGGTACAAGGCACTGTACTGATACCCAGACTGAAATAAGGAAAGGATTAGCCACAGAGGGTTCGGAATCCAGGAGTACAGATGATTTTAGAATATACATTACTATACATTATATATATATATTTTTTACATTGTATATTTAATAATATAAAGAAATATAAAGTAAAAGTAATTTCACTTTTTTATGAAAAAGATTTTCTCTTTTTTTTCCACTCTTTGGGTTACACCTGGCAATGCACAAGGGGTTATTCCTGGCTCTGCACTCAGGATTACTCCTGGCGGTGCTCAAAGGTCCGTATGGGATGCTGGGAATCAAACCCGGGTCAGCCATGTGCAAGGCAAATGCCTTACCCGCTGTACTATATGTCTCTAGCCCCTCTCTCTGTCTCTCTTTTTTTTTTTTTTTTTTTGCTTTTTGTGTCACACCCGGCAATGCACAGGGTTTACTCCTGGTTCTGCACTCAGGAGTTACTCGTGGCGGTGCAGGGAACAATATGGGATTCTGGGAATCAAACCCGGGTCGGCCGTGTGCAAGGCAAATGCCCCACCCTCTGTGCTATCTCTCCAGCCCCCCTCCTTTTTTTTTAAAAAAAAAATTTTTCTGGAGAGCCACATGTGGCAGTATCACGAGGTCATGATACGGTGCTCAGGAGTCACTACTGGCAGTGCTCAGGGGACCATGTGGTGTTGGGAATAGAACCCAGCCCTCCCACCTGCGAAGAACACTCTAGCCCCTGCCCCTCCAGAAGAGACCCTTTCTGTTATTGTTGGTTTGTGTTTGGGGGCCACACCCACCAGTGCTCAGGGCTTCGTCCTGGCTATGCGCCCAGTGGTCTCTCCTCGTGGGGCTCAGAGGACCATATGAACTGCCAGAGATGGAATCCAGGTCAGCAGCGCACCAGACAAGTGCCTTACCCGCTGCCCTATCTCTGGGCTCCCCCAGGAAGAAACTTAAAGAAAAAACGTAGAATCATAAAGTTGGACACCTGTTCTTTCTCGTCGTGTTTTGACTCCTAAATCCATACTCACAGTGCCATTTTTAATGTTTTGTCTTTCAAGGCCTACCAACGACATGCGATACCCAATGAAGTCGGAAAAGATACAGGGCCTGGGATGGAGACCGAAAGTCCCGTGGAGAGAAGGAATAAAGAGAACAAGTACGTAGAGAAGTAAACATTTAGGCAGATTCAGAAAGATTGAATGGGAAAGTGGAGTTCATGTCCAGTTCAATCAGTTTAATCAGTGGCTGAATAAATAGCAGTACTCCTACATTTAAAAAAAAATGATTGAACGGAGAAAAAAGTTTTGTTAAGAACATTACAGATCCAGCAGAATATCGTGACCCATCAGTTTCCTTCCCAAAGGCCACACTGTGTTCCCGGTGGTAAAAATCTATTATCTCAGCATTTTGAATTAAAGATGGATTTTTTCATCAGATTTCCTATCTTAATAGCTTTTGTCAGAGGCTTAGTACTTCAGTTCTCTGGTGTCCTGTTACTTTTGAAAATTTTTTCTCCTCTGAAAGGTCTATTTGTCACTTGTGGCCTCTATGATAGTAATTATCACTTTTTTTCTTAGTGATATGTAAAACAGTGGTTCTTTTTATGACCGGGTTTGTTGAAACGGAACATCTGTAGACTTTGAGTGTTTTCAGTCTTTTTGTATTAAAAAAAATTGGAATCATTTAGTATATGTAGAAGTAACCATGAGTATAAGTGTGAAAATTCATGTATATGTATTTTAAGTTCAGTTTAGAAATGTCCTCACAGAAAAGATACGATCATGTAGAAAGTCTTGCTTCAGAGCGTGACTTGAAGTATAAAATACTTGTTTAATTGTAAAAAGTAAATTCAGGGCTGGAGCGATAGCACAGTGGGTAGGGCGTTTGCCTTGCACGCAGCCGACTCAGGTTCGATTCCCAGCATATCCCATATGGTCCCCTGAGCACCGCCAGGGATAATTCCTGAGTGCAGAGCCAGGAGTAACCCCTGTGCATCGCATGTCACACAGTAGCAGAAGGACACTGCTACCCCCTTACTATAACTGGTATTTGCTCTTTTGCTACATTTACAGGAGCAAAATCACAAGCTTCTCCCATGACCAGTGCAAAGGATTTAATTCCCTTTCTTCTTAGATTTCTTCTGAATTTCTTCAGATTAGGACATTTTAAACACTTAAGCCAGCAAGTTCAGTATTAACGGACCTTTGACGTTTGAAAAAAAAAAACTTATGTTAACAGTTTTCACGTGATAAAATAGTTTCCATTGTTAAAGGCTTAGCTGATGGAAGACTTTTCTTATTTAGCAGGAACTCTGAATGTGCCGTTTTGTTTCTTTCTTTTTTCTAATGGTTGTCTTTTGCTTTTTTCCATCAGTTGAATGGTACAGAGAGAATTTTCACAACTGGAAGAATGCAGAGAAAGCATTAGAAGCCTTCCCAGTATAAGCACCATTTGTCTAGTTTTCTTAGAGCGAAGTTAAGCATCCTACCTCGACAAGTGATATGAGACCAAGTGACCATATGAAATTATGTGACCATATGATATGAAATCAAGTGACCAGGTGACTTGGTTCATTTGGCATTAGCATCGGGATATTTATGTGTGTGCGTGTAATATTTAAGTGCAACATGCCTGGACTTGCAAACCCAGGGCATGTGCCATAGGATTTATGTACTAAAAAGATGCCAGAAACCTTTTCTCCTGAAGACAAGGAGCTAGTGGGCATGGGAAATGGCTCCAGAGGGGTGGGCCAGGGCTGAGGGCATCAGGAGAGGGTGACCGAGGGCAGATGATGCCCTGCTGGCCTTGAACTCATGAGCGTCTCAAAGGCCCACTGCCGAGAAAGTCTGTGCGGGCAGCATCCCGTGAGACTTATGCCTTAATCCTTTCTCAGAGTCCAACCATTGTACTTTCAATTGCTTTCAAAATGGAACACAATGGAGACATTATCTAGCACTTTTTAAACATTTAATCATTTTGTAAAATTGATTAACTTAAATGTTATTTTAGAAGGAAGAAAGAGGTCATTTTTATATTGTCAGAATCAATCTCTGCACTCTGTAATCTCATGTCAAAAATTTTATCATGTATTTACTGCTTTGATGACTTTATTTATAAAGAATATCATTAAATGTATTTACTGCAGAATGAGACTTTTAAAAGCTATGTTATTACTTGCCTGTAGAAAAGAAATTGCAAATGCTTGGTTCTGTATTTTTTTTCATTCTTTTTTGTTGTTGTTGGTTTGGGGGCCACACCCGACGGTGCTCAGGGGTTTACTCCCGACTCTGCATTCAGGAATCACCCCTGGTGGTGCTGAGGGCACCCTATGAAATGGCAGGGATTGAACCCGGGTCGGAGCGTGCCAGGTAAATGCTCTACCCACTTTACTATCGCTCATTCTTGACTTTGAGATGACGTGGCCAGGTCCTGTCAACCTAGGAGGGGGCTGGAGTGAAGGCTGGTGCTCTGCTGTAGGACTTCAAGGCCGATTCAGGGCAGCTGAGTGTAGGGATGGGCAGAGGGGAGGAAGTGCTGGTGGCTGCAGTGTGGGAGGGCTGAAGGTGGGCCTTGGGGAGGGGTGAGAGGGCACAGAGGACGTCAGACCCATGCAGTGGGAGGAAGGGCCCAACAGCACTGCAAGGCCCACTGGAGCCCAAGGGAGGCTGCAGCCAGTCACTGGGCTCATAGCGAGGCAGAGGCTGTGAGGGCTGAAGATTGAGAGCTGGGGTGAGCATGGCTAACCTATGCACCATGGGGCTGGCCAGGTTGGGAGGGAAATACTTCTTAGAGCAGGTGTAAGAGAACCGAGATGGGGGAGGTTGATGTTCCAGCAGAAACAGGACCCTTGAGAGCAGTGGTCTCGGGTGGAGCTGGAGCGCTGAGGATGGAGGAACCAATAAAAGCACTTCTGCCGTGGGGGCCAGAGTGATAGGACAGTGGGGAGGGTGTTTGTCTTGCACGCAGCTGAGCTGAGTTCGAGCCCTGGCATCCCATATGGTCCCCCAAGCACCACCAGGAGTGATTCACGAGCCAGGTGTGACTCCTGAGCATCACTGGGTGTGAAACAACAAAAATGTACTTCTGCCTCTTCTGCACTGGTATTTTTATGTCTTCGACTTTATTACATTTCTTATTTACCTTTATTGTTTGTCTGATCTCAGGCGACCTTGACAGGTGGGAAGAACATACAACTGGGGTTAGAGAGAGTACAGCGGGTAGGGCAGTGGCCGTGCATATGGTCAACCCAGGTTTGATCCCCAGTGCTGGTGTGGCCCCCAAACATGCAATGAAAGAAAAAGAAAAGAACTTTATGTTTAAAGAACGTATTTAAAAAATAATGCTCCACAGGGCTGGAGTGATAGCACAGTGTGTAGAGCATTTGCCTTGCATGCGTCCAACCCGGGTTCGATTCCCAGCATCCCATATGGTCCCCAAGCACCGCCAGGAGTGATTCCTGAGTGCAGAGCCAGGAGGAACCCCTGAGCATCACTGGGTGTGACCCACAAAGCAAAAATAAAGTAAAAACGCTCCACAGCTTTTATTATCATGGAAATGCAAATAAAGACATATCCCATGATGAGCTCTTTGAATAGCCCAGCTCTGAAACATTGGAGTCATGTTGAGTCAGGATCTGTCCCAGCTAGACAAGCCACTTAAAAATGTGTTTAAATGTTTAAAAGTTAAGTGGAAAGATCTCATATTAAGTGTTCATTTCTTTAAAAAAGAACGTACTTCATTTACTTATTGTTTTTTCCGGAAAGGATCTATTCTTTTTTTTGAATGTACTTGCTTTAACTCAGTATTATTTTCTTATGTAAATAATCTAAATTACTGAGCTATTTTACACATTTTTTAAAAAAATACTAAATTTTGAAATGCTAATTATTGAAAACCTGGTGTGGGTTAAGTTGCAGTACCATTAAACAATTGTTTAACACTTTCAAGCAAGGGGATTTAAGGAAACTTGGAGAAGTAAAGATAGATTTATATTAGATAGGACAGGAGCCAGAGCTGTGCTCAGATCTTACTCCTGGCTCCGTGCTCAGTGCCAAAGTTTGAACCCGGGTCAGGCTTTTACAAGGCAAATACTCTCCCTCCTGTATGTTATCTCCCTTGTCCCATTGACCTTGTCCCATTTAGTCCCTTCATTGAGATGATGGTATTGTAGGTGAGTACTTTGTTCAAACTTGTCAGCTTCTACATGTGAAATATACGGTCTTATGTTTTCTCACATCTTCAGATGGGGATTCTGGGGGTCTTGTCAAAGCTTGAGACACACGCCCATGTAAACTATCTTTAGCTCTTAGACAACCCTTAGCATCAGTGCAACCCCCATTAGTTGCAGTTATGGTCTATGGCCCCAGGATTCCCAACGGGCAGAATACTGCTCTGCTCAGGCAGGGTCTGAGGCATAATTGAAACTCTGTGTTGGCTTTTCTTTTCATTCACTGGAAAGTGAGAGGAAGCAAGTATGCCCTGAACAACAGTTGTTCTTTCCTCTGATCTCCCTCTATCAATCAATACATTCTTTTCCTTTGTTGATTTTTGTTTGGGGTTTATATATATTTTTTTCAATTGAGTCACTGAGGTACACAGTTACAAAACTGATCATGATCATGTTTCAGTCATACATGATCCAACACCCACCCCTCCACCAGTGTCCATTTCCCACCACCAATGTCCCTAGTTTCCCTCCTGCCACCCCCCTCCCTCGCCTAGCCTGGCTCTATGGCTCTATGGCAAGCACTTCCCCCCATCTCCCTCCTCCCTTCTGGGCACTGTGATCTACAACTCAGATACTGAGAGGTTATCGTGTTTGTTCTTTTACCTAGTTTCTGAACACAGTTTCTATCCAGAGGGATCATTTCCAATGGTCTTAGTCAAAATGACCCCTTCTCTATCCCAGTTGCCCTCTCCCCCAGCACTTGATGCCGGCTTCCAATCATAAACTAATCCTCCTTGCCCTTTAATGCATTCTTTCTGTTGTTGAATCGATAGACTTTATTTTTGTTGAAGTGGGATAATAGTTTCTGTAACAGAACATAGGATTCAGATATGTACATTCCATATTCCGTATTTGGTTTAATTGACGCAGCATTGGTTTATAAGCCTGTTCTTTTAGGAGTACAGTTCATACCTTTTGAAACATACATTTCCTCCTACCTCCGTTCCTCTGATTCCCTCCATGCTGCCTTCGAGGTCCAGGTGTTTTCTCTATTTTGGTCCCTTCCTTTGCTTTTGTGCAGCATTAGATTCTGACACCCACGTAGACCGTGCTAGGAACCGCACCAAAAGTCGACTTCCCATTCACCACCGAGTAATTGACCCCCTTTATCTATTTCACTTCCCACCTCCCCAGCCCCTTGTCACATTGGTAACCACCATCCTGTTGTCTGAACCTAAGGATTTGGGGGTTGTGGGAGGGACTGTTGGTTCATTTGTTTTGTTATCACATCCGAATGACATTCGTCAGTATTTGTCTTTCTCCGTCTGACTTACTTCACTTAGCACAGCTCCTTGAAGTCTGCCCATGAAACCACACCAAGCAGGACTCCACCTGTGTCTAGTCGACTCCATTCCTCTGTGTACCTACATTCCTGTCTGTCCAATCATCTCTCAGTGGGCGCTTAGGTTGTTCCCCTCTCTTGGCTACTGTAAATAGTGATGAATAAACAAAGCTTTCTGAGTTGTGTTCGCATTCACTGGATATGTTATACCTGGGTTTGGGGTTTCCCGTTTGTAGAGAGACTAGTTCCACAAGTGAGAATGCAAGAGCAAAGGAGCCTTTATTGCTAACTCAAGCTAAGCTCCAAGCCTTATCCAACGCAGCGGAGTCTTTTTTTTTTTAAATATTTTTAGTTTTTTATTACTGAATTATTGAGATACAGTTACAAACTTTCATGTTTGAGTTTCAATCATCACTTGATCACTTGATACCCCGTTACTCATTAGTTTACTCAAGCGGGTGCCAGTAACGTCTCCATTCATCCCTGTTGCGTGCTAGCATAGCCCAATGGCATCTGCTCATTCTAGGAATATGCAGAGCCTCAAACTGATCATTCAGGGTCTTGACAAAGACGCCCATCTTGTAGGTGGGCGTCCACGCGATCTTTTGACGTCCCGTGGAATCCAGTCAGTAATGGCTCTAGTCCAGCGGTCATCTTTAAACCTCATTACGTGTCCAGCCCATCTGATTTTTGATGCCTTGGCAAATGAGACAGCGTCCCTGATTCTTGAGCGTTGATGGAGATCGGAACTCCGGATTCTATCTCTTATTTGTTTCAGCCATAAAGGTAAAGGTAAAGGCCCTCCCATTGATCATCGATTTGCTCGAGCGGGCCCAGTAACGTCTCCATTGGAGACTTTGTTGTTACTGTGTCTGGCATATCCAATACTCTCGGTAGCTTGCCGGGCTCTCCGAGAGGGGAGGAGGAATCGAACTCGGGTCGGCCATGTTGGCCGCATGCAAGGCAGACGCCCTACCCGCTGTGCTATCGCTCCAGCCCAGTTGTTTCAACCATACAATGATAAAATACCCATCCCTCCACCAGTGCACATTCTCCACCACCAATGTCCCCACTATACCCCCCCTTTCCGACCCTCCATGGCAGACAATTTTCCCCATACTCTCAAGTTTTGGGCATTATAGTTTGTAATACAGATACTGAGAGGTTATCACTTTTGGTCCTTTATCTACTTTCAGCATACATTGCCCATCCCGAACAATTCCTCCAATCATCATTGACTTAATGATCCCTTCTTTATTTCAGCTGCCTTCTCCCCCAGCTCTTGAGACAGACTTCCAACTATGGGGCAATATTCCAGGCCCTTGTGTCTACTTTCATTGGGTGTCAGTCTCATATTATGTTATTTTATATTCCACAAATGAGTGCAGTCCTTTTATGTCTGTCTCTCTCTTTCTGACTCATTTGCAGTGGAGTCTTGACCAGGACCTCGACACTAGTTCCAGGGAACATTATATTGCCTATGGTCTCATAAGCAAAGTTGGCACAGTTGTTGGTTACAGTTGTTGGATTTTCCCAAGAATTGTGACCAAGCAATCACAATCTGTAAGCTAATTGGTCATGCCCACCTGCTGTGCCCAGAGATATCCTACCTATCACAGGACTGGTTAGGGGCATCTAGGTGGTTTCCAGCTTCAGTCAAGGACAGTTTCAGGGAATTCTTCTGGGGGGTTTGGTGGGGGGGGGGGGACAGAAACCCTGGACCTATGCTTGTTTTGCTGAAGTGCAGCCTGTAATGGCGCATATGAGGTTCTTTCTTGGCCTCACAGATCAAAGCTCAGGAGTGGAGAGGTTGCCCCTGGTTGCAGAGTCAGTTTTCTCCATAGTCATCAATGACTTCCCAAATGTGGCAGCTAAGAGCCTGATGTCTTCCTTTCCCCTGGAAGCATTACAGACCAGTTCACAGGACATTTGAGTCCTTCCTTGGACTTCAGTCATTCACCCCACTTTCTCTTTTCCTGGTAGGTTTCTTTGGCCTATTCTCCCAAATTGGTATCTGGTGACTAGCTAAGTTGTGGATGGGGGATGGTGGTTTGTTCTGTGCATTTTAGGTTTCATAGCATCCCAGGACTCCTCTGCCATCAATATTGAGAAAGCCCCCCCGCCCCCGCCCACACACCCACCACCCTACAGTCATTGGCAGTTGTCCTCTGGGTTGAGTACCATTGTCCTATGTGAAGCTGCTTCCTAGGTCCCACCCACATATGCCATTGGGATGATCTCATTCATCTATGTACATTCCGTGGCATACTCATAATGTCCTTTTTCCTGTCTTGGAGTGGAGCAGATGCCTCACGTGGGGGAGCCCTGGGTTTGAACCCTGGCACCATGATGCCACTGGGAGTAGCCCCTGAGCAACACAGAGCATTGCCCCCAAAGAGGAAAAAATTATAGAAATGTGAAACGTCAAATAAAGAAAGCTGCTAAAGAGGTTTTTGAAATAGATATTTTTTTTTTTTGCAAATTTAAAAATTTTGGTAAATGGTTTAGGAGTTTTATTCCCCCTCCCCCCGTGTGTGTGTGTGTGTGTACGCGTGCATGCCCATGAGTGTGTTTTAACTTAGGTAAAAATATAAAATCATCTTTCTTTGCCTTGGAAAAAAAGCCTCCAAAGTAACAAGGCTCCTTTTGGTTATTTGGATGTGACATAACAAATGTTATGCCCTCACAGGGCAGAGTCTGGCAAACTCCCCGTGGCATACCAAATATGCCAAATAACAGTAACAATGATGGGTCTCATTCTCCTAAAGAGCCTTGAATATAATCTCAGGGCTAGGATGAAAGAGACATTACTGGGGCCTGCTCGAGGCAATCGATGAATAACAGGATGATTAAATGAAAAAATGAAATGAAATGACATAACAAATGACAATCTCATGCATTAATATTTAGACAATACACATTTCCCTTAAGTTAGTTGACTACAAATGGAGGTTAGTCCTTTTGCTGATAGAACATTCTGAATGAGTGTGCCAGTTCTGACCTACACAGGAAACATTTCACCTCTCACAAAACAAGCAGAGTGTACCACAGAGCTAAAATGAAATCAGTTAAAATTCTCAGGAGTTAAAATTGTGGCTGCTTAAGTTAATGGGCTAATCAAACCATAGTTTGAGATGGCATTCCTGCTGTATTCTAATTACTGCAATCTGATTTTCCTTAGTAATTGTGAAGGTCAAATCTGAAAGCTTGATTCAAAAAGGAAATTAAAAGTTAAGAAAAAAAGACAAGAAAGACATTTTCACCCCCAACATATGTCATGAGAGATTATTAAGCTGACCTTGTGTAATGAAAGATTTTGTTATGAATCACATTGAAATTGTCTATTAGGTTTGGAAACTGTAGCTACTTAAAGCAAACCTGCTTGAAAGAAAGAGCATTATTTCATTTAATTGTGTTATTTTTCAGAAAAGATGACTCATTACATTTTTTCTCCCTCCCCCATTTTATTTAAACACCAGGGTTTACAGAGATTCATGATGATTTACTACAAGTATTCAATATTCTAGCACCGAGCCCACCGTCACTATGACCTTCCCTCCGCCATTGTCCCCAATTTCCCAACCACCCCTCAAGTCTGCTTCCATAGCAGATCCACAGTAATTTATTTTATATTGCTTCTTACCACTAAATGACTAACAGAATGATCAACAGTTATTTCCATTGAAGAAAATTCGTGAAAATCGTATCTTACCATGGGAACTTCGAGTCCCTGTCTGAGAGTTTACTAAGTTGCTGTTGCAAGTTAAGTCTCCTATGTTAATGTTTTTGTTAGTTGAGGTTGGTTGGTTTCTACATTATATCCCATCCAATCTGGTGTGCTACTACTATGATGTCAGTGTTGTAGAGTTTGGAGATGTCCTCCTAGAAAATCCAGAATATTTAACTGAGCAGTCTGGCCTGAGGTATGGCAGTGACTTTGGGGTGTAACTCTGACTGCTGGGCTTTCGGTAGGGTGCAATGCGCTGGCCCGTCCCCATCCTGAAATTGCCCCAGAGGTCTCAGCCAGGCAGGGTGTCAAGAAAGTTTTGTGGTTAGTTCATCTCTTTCCAGATTTATTTGTAAGTCTCTGAACAAAGCTGGTAGATGAGCTTACATGGTGGCAGTGATGGGACTTAAGAGTGCTGCCAGGGCTTCTGGAAGTATGGAGAAGTGAGGGGAGGTCACCCATCCTGACTTCGAAAAGGCCTGGAGTTTTCAGGCCGTAAAACATGCATGCCTGAAGTTTTCAGAAGATTACATCTCAGTGAAGTTTGGTCCTGAGGTGGTGGAATCAGGCTTCATTATACAAATCAAAAGTCAGGTGCCAGAGAGATAGTACAGCAGGTAAGGTTCTTCCCTTACACACAGTTGACACAGGTTTGATTTCTGACACCACATGTGGTCCCTGGGCCCCACGAGTGGTGATCCTTGAGCAAAGAGCCAGGAGTAAGCTCTAGCACTGCTGGGTATGGCCCTAAAATCAAAATGGAAAAAAAGTCTTTTTGTGCATCTGGGGGATTTTGTTCTATGGCGTTGCTTTTGGGAGTACACCCAAAACCGGTGCTCTATTGTGTAACTCAGACTTCCTGCATGAAGAATGTGTGCTCCAGCCTTTGAGCTATTCCCTGGCTCTGACTGGGGCAAAATGGGACCTCAGGAACACCTTGGCACTTATCAAGACCCCTGACTCCTAGACAGTAGAGATAAAGTAGAGCCTGTTTTGTCCTCTAGCGTTCTTGGTCTTCATCACCTACTAAATCTCCACTGAAGTTTTGCTGCCATTTTGGTGATGCACGTGGTATATGTTCTTTGTATGTTCCTCAGTTGCACATACTCACTATTCTACCCCATGGATATGCATGTTTCCTAAGAAAACTACTGGAATATGTATAAGATGTGATATCACTCTATCTCTGCTGGGAATACAATCAGAATCTCTAGTCTGTCTGTCTGTCTGTCTGTCTGTCTCCCTCTCCTCCCCCTTCCCTCTCTCTCTCTCTGAAGCTATTCTCCAGCCCATGCTGATGGCCAACCTTCCCAACTGAAGTTGTTCTGTCATCAATAAAATCCCTCTTTTCTGTTAAGTTGTTCCTTTGTGTGTATTTTGATCTTTTTTAAATTTAGGATAATTATTTACAATATTATTCGGAGTTGAGTTTCAGGTATATAGTTTTTATACATTTATTTTATCATCAGTATCCCCTTCCCTCCATTGTGTCTCCACTTACCTCCCATACCTCAGCCTGCTTCCTTGAAGACACGATTTTAAGTTTGGTTATATGTAGTTATCATACTTATGGTTGTGTTTGTTCAATGGTTCAGATTATCTAGTTACATAACACCTTTACTCCACCAGTGTCTTTAAAGCTCCTGACCCCTGGCTCTTACCTTCTAACTCTCTCTCTTCTTCCTTTCTTCCCTTCAGATTTTTCCCTTCTCTATCCTCAGTTCTATAATCCAGGTTTCAGGGTAATCCAAGGATGCCCCTTTGATGCCTTGCTTTCTCTTGCCCTGTTATTCTGTACACCACAGATAAATAACTTCTGATAATCATCTTTCTTCTTCTGTCGTACTTCACTCAACATGATGTCCTCCAGTCCCATCCAAATTGAAACGAATTGCATGATTTCATCCTTCCTTGTAGTCGAGTAGCATTCTACTGTGTATATACCACAACTTCATTGTCCACGCATCTGTAATTGGACACCTGGATTGATTTCATATCCTAGCCATAGGGCTAAGTGCTGCAATGAATAGTGGCGTGTTTATTTTTTTTTTAATAAATATTTTTGCATCCTGGGAAGTCAATCTCCTGAAGTGGAATTGCTGGGTCCTAAGGTGATTGATTCTACTTTAACTTTTCAGAGAAATCTCCGTACTGTTTTCCACAGGGGTTGAAGCAGACGACATTCCCACCAGCAGTGAAGGAGGGCTCCTTTTGCTCCATCTCCCCTTTTCTAGAACACATCACTTATTTAGCCTCATCCCTGGAGAGTTCTGTGTGCCGGAGGACAGGGAAGAGAGGGAAAGTGCCAAAAGCTCCCAAGGAAGCACCAGGTGGATCAGGCCAGGGCTGGGGCAGGGAGATGGGGAAGGAAGGACACAGGAAAAACTAGAGTGACAGGAAGTGGCACTGGGAGGTTCGGTGGAGGAGAGGAGGAAGCAGTGCCAAAGAGCACAGGTACTTCTGTTTCCTGCCTCCATTTTCTGAGGCCATTTAACAGGGCTCCTGAGTCTTCACTGAGTAGAGGAGGGGTGAAGGGATTTATCTCTGCTGCTCTCCTCCCCCACCATATCTTCAATTATCAAGAATTTGGGAATCTCTGGTGTTGGAGTGATAGTACAGCGGGCAAGGCTCTCCCCTTGCAGGCAGCTGACCCAAGTTCAATCCCTGGCACCCCATATGGTCCCCGAGTCCTGTCAGAAGTGATCTCTGAGCTCAGAGCCAGGAGAAAGCTCTGAACATTGCCGGGTGTGGCCCCAAAACAAAAACAATTTAGGAAATTCTGGAGTTAAGTTTATTTCATCTTTTTTTCCCTTTGTGTGTATAATCAGGCTTCATCCTATAATTGTTCCGTAGTAGAGGGGTGAGGGTGGAAATGGGTTTGGAAGGGATACAGATGGAGGGAAGCTTGCCCCCGTCATCAAAAAGGAGAGACAAGCAGTTAAGATGACAAGTATTTCAAAGAAGCCCTTGTCTCTTAGGCTCAAGCTCTGGATCCAAGTTTTCTGACCTTTAGGGCATTGGGAAAAATCCACATGGTGATTGAGTTTGCTGGCTAAACGTGGGAGGATTGGATTAGAACATACGAGAAGCTTGGTGGGTTGTTCTTGAGTATAATTAACTTAATTGTTTCTGGCCTGCTATGTATCCCCAGAGGCTTGATACCGATGTATGTGATTCAACAAACACAAAAAACAATAAGGCCTTCACTGACTTGTGGTGTAATAGCTTTAACAACATTTTAACTTCTCTTGAGTCAGCCCATCTATGATATGTGAAATCTATTAACTTTTTTCCTATTTCTCCCATAAGTTACAACTTTCAGATCTATACCAAGAAGAAAAATAACACTATATGCATCAGGCAAAGGGATTATTATTTCTCAGAGAATTTCAAAATGCATAGACCTGCTGAACAGAACACATCTAGATGAAGAAACTGCCCTCCAAGAACCCTAGATTCCAACTTTGGATTTAGACTCTCAAGCCAAGTTTTAAATAAAAATTAGGGTCTTTCTTGAAAAACAGAAAAAGCAACGTTTTTTGGTGGCAGGCTAATGTATTCTATCTACAGACAGGAAGTCAACTGGGCACCAAATTAATGTATAATTGCTATGGCTTCATTGTCTCTCTCCTCCCAATTGTCCATTTATATGTTGAAGCCCTGACCCCTAATTGTGACTATGCTTAGAGTTGTATCCCTTGTATCACTTGTCATCCATCCCGTTGATCGCTGATTTGCTCAAGCAGGCGCCAGTGACGTCTCCGTTCGTCCCTGTCGTGTGCGAGTGTAGCCCAGTGGCGTCTGCTCGCTCCAGGAACACAAAGAGCCTCAAACCATTTGTTCCGGGTTTTGATGAAGAAGTCTGACCATCTTGTAGGTGGGTGGCCATGCATTCTTTTGACTTCCCGTGGAATTCGGTCAATAACAGCTCTAGTCCAGCAGTCGTCTCTTAGAGTTAGGGCTTTAAAAGGTAATAAAGTTCATAAGGGTGGAGTCCTAATCCCATACTATTGGTTGCTTTATAAAAGGGAAAATTTCCCATGCCCACATACCAAGGAAGGCCCTGTGAACTCAAGGTGAGATTACCTCTGTAAGCAAGGAAAAGAGGACTCTCCAGGAAGGTAATCTACTGGTTCCTTGACCCTGGATTTCCCAGCCTCCAAACCAGCCTCCAAAAGCATATTTCTGTTGCGTGAGTTAGGGCAGGGAGTCCTTAAGAACAATCACCTTGAACAGGTTGCTTACAGCATCCTCAGTTTCTTGGCAGCTAATTTCTATTACTAGGATTCTAGTATAGTAATAGAAAAATTCTGTTTCTAATTTTCAGAAAAGCTACAAAGAGGCCCACATATCTTTTACTCAGAATCACAAACTTTTTTTTTATACTTTTTTTTTTTTTGCTTTTTGGGTCACACCTGGCGATGCACAGGGGTTACTCCTGGCTCTGCACTCAGGAGTTATTCCTGGCAGTGCTCAAGGGACCATATGGGATGCTGGGAATCGAACCCGGGTCGGCCGTGTGCAAGGCAAACGCCCAACCCGCTGTGCTATCTCTCCAGCCCCGGATTCACAAACTTTTAAATGTTCTCTCCATACAGTTTTCAAATTCTGTGCTTCTATACATGAGTTATATATCCTTTTAATCTTTCAAGCATACATTGCAGATATAGCTCCTTGTCCTTTAATACTTCCAAAATACAATATTATTATTATTTTAAATTATTATTGGTTTTGGGCACCCAAAAAGTGGAGCTCAGGTCTTACTCCTGATTCTGTGCTCAGTGATCACTCTCATTGGGCCAATGTAGAATAACGGTGGTTTGCCCTTCCTTCCTGGCCACTGGGAGTTTGTGTTTGCTGATTGCCCCCAACCTATCAATTACCTTTGTCTCCTGATCAGACTCTGACTTGTAAATATTGTCTTTCTCTTCTCCTTAATGTTCTTTGCATGGTTAGTTATTTCAGAGCAATTGCTTTTTGTATGAATACAGGAAGACAGTTAAAAAGACAAGCCTGTGACTTGGGAGTTGATTGACTCCAGATAATATTACCTCCTGGACATATGCTCTCTCGACTTATGCCTCAGTTGCCCTTACTACCTAGATCCCCGAAAGCAGGGTCCCGATAAGGGACTGGATGGACCTATGGCAAGCAGTGAGCTATGAGCTACCCTGGCATAAAAATGGGCCTGGCCAAAGTGCCCTAATGCTTAACTGTAAGTTAAGAACTTGGTCATGGACAGGCCAACAAGTTCTTTACTTGCTGTACTATCTCTCCAGCCACAATCCTTCTCCTTCTCCTTCTCCTTCTCTTTCTTCTTCTTCTTCCTCTTCTTCTTCCTCCTCCTCCTCCTCTTCTTCCTCCTCCTCTTCTTCCTCTTCCTCCTCCTCCTCCTCCTTCTCCTCCTCCTCCTCCTCGTTCTCCTTCTCTTCTTCTCCTTCTTCTTCCTTCTTCCTTCATCTTTCTTTTTTTTTAATGTTTGGGCCATTCCTGGAAATCCTCAGGGATTCCTCCTGGCTCTGCATTCAGGAATTACTCCAGGCAATACTAAGGGGACTATATTGGATGTCAGGGGTTAAACCAGGCTGGCTATGTGCAAGCCCTTCCTGCTGTACTATTGCTCTGGCACCAATATTGTCTCAATTACAGTTCCAATCAAGGAATCTTACAGAGTTACAATGCTTTTATAATGCTTTTACAATCTATATCCCATGTACCAAGTTCTTCCACTAAGAATCATCTCTAGACTGGGGCTGAGGATGTGGATCCAGCAGTAGAGCACATGCCTCAGACATACTCCTCGCTCACTCCCCAGTGCTGATTTCAAAACAGGCAGTTGCCTTTAAGGCATCCCATTCCACATAGGATCCAGCCCAGGACCACAGACTGTACTTGCTGTCACATCTCCTTACCTTCCTTCCACCTGGAACAGTTCCTCACTCCACTCCTCCTGGTCTTCATGACCTTTATGGTTTTGAAGACTACAGCTAGTCATTTACTAAAAGAGTCATTCTATTTGGTCTAATGGGGTCCCATGATTGAATGTAGGTTCTGCATCCTTGGTTGGGTTACAATAGAGGTGACCTTGTGTCCTTTCTAGAGAGTCTCATGGGGAGAGACATGGTGTCCGAGTGTCCATCATTGGTGATATTAATCATGGTGACCAGATCAAGGCAGCATCCAGTTTCTCCACTGTACAGTTAGCATGTTCCCCCCTCCCCACGACCTGGGAACTATTAAGCAATTTGGGAAGAGATACCTTCAGGCCTTGCTATGATCCTGCGTGCTCGTCATATCATTTTCCCCCAGACTTAGCTCAATTCCTTGATGATTCCCCACAGAATCAGTGTTTAGCTGGAACCATGGAAAATGGTTGATTTCCAAAGCCACCACCCCTTGGCTTTTATCAGTTGTTAAGAATCATTCACTCAGAAGCCAGAGTCCTGAATTTCTTCCCTTCTATTAAGATACTCATGAACTTTCCTTTTATTTAAAGGCACATCATCGGGGCCGGAGTGACAGTAGAGCAGAAAGGGTCCTTGCTTTGCATATAACCAAGCTAGGTTCAATCCACAGCATCTCATATGGTCCCTGCCAGGAGTAACTTCTAAGCACTGCTGGGTGTGGCCCAAGAAGCCTGCACCCCCCCCCCCCCCCAAAGGGCACATAATTTAATTTATTACTGTTCTTATTTTGAATCCCAAATATATTGTTGTGTATTTGGCCATGGGAACATCTTCAAACAGGACCCTCTGGCTTCTGCTGTCCTGACTTTTCAACACTGAGAAATAACATTTTGAACTAGAGGCAAATAAAAGTAAGCACCATATTTCTATGTAGTGGAGTCCCACAAATAGAGGGAAAAGATAGCTTATCACGTGACTGCAGCCCAGACATTTATTAGATGCTATAACTATATACAACGTATTCTCTTGTTTCATTATTATTAGATCTTCTAGTTAGTTCTCATAATTAGCTTTCATAGTTATCACAGGTAATTAAGACAAGAGTTGGCTAAAATCCTTGGGCTAATTTGGAAGACAGATCTGCAGCCTACGCAAAATTTCTTTTCAACATGGAGACTTCTTCTACATCCGTATCCTCATTTGATGCCAGGGTTTTTTTTTTTTAAATCATCTGTTCTGTGATGATTTAAAAAAAACTACAGCTAGTCATTTACTAGAAGGGTCGTTCTATTTGGTCTAGTGGGGTCCCATGATTGAATGTAGGTTCTGCATCCTTGGTTGGGTTACAATAGAAGTGACCTTGTGTCCTTTCTAGAGAGTCTCATGGGGAGAGACATGGTGTCTGATCCTTTATCTACTTTCAGCACACATCTGCAGATCACTCCTCTGAAACTCACCTAAGGCAGCTGGAATAGAGAAAGGATCACTAAGAACATGAATCGGTTGGGATGGGAGATGTGTGCTGAAAGTAGATAAAAGATCAAACATGATAACTTCTCAGTATCTGCACTGTAAACCATAATGCCCTAAAGTAGAGAGAGAATATGGGGAATATTGTCTGCCATGGAGGCAAGGGGAGGGTGGGAAAGGGGGGGATATACTGGGGATATTGGTGGTAGGGAATGTGTACTGGTCGATCATTGTGTGATTGTAACTCAAACATGAAAGCTTGTAACTGTATCTCACGGTGATTCAATAAAATAAAAAAATTAAAAAAATATTGATTTTATACTAATATAGGACCCTCTGATTAATGTTGCTCTATCATCAATAGTCAATTAGGGCGCCATTCTATGATCTGGCAATTTCCCAAAGGATCTGATGACATTTTAGTGTGAAACATGACATTATTGCCTCTTCCTGTCCTTTTGCTCTGATCTCGGGTAACTTTAGGTGTGACCTAGGAAGGGAAATGAAGCGGGGGGTCAGTATATCCCCCCTCCCCCACACCATGTACAGGTCACCCTCTCAACAGCTTTCTTATTCCGGGAGAAACAGACACTCTAGTAAAGACCAAATTTTTGCAAAATTATCAGAATTTGATAAGTATTTGATAAGAATTGGAAAATTATCAGAATTTGATACATCTGAATCCAGGCAGACTATAGGAATTAAAGAACTGAACGCAATTCGGTCCCTTAGAGGATTCAGTTTCCAAGAGGAACTAAAAGTCATTCCAGCCTTTTCCTGCAGGTGTACTGAGAGGGGCGACACATCTGTAAATCCCTTTAATATTGGACCTGCTGCATTTGAATTGTTACTTAATTTTAAAATTTAATTTTAAATTATTTTATTTTGCATTTCACCCTATCCAACCCTCCTCTCTCCTTCCCCAACGGGCCGGGAAGCTTCCACTTGAAATGCACACCTCCAAGGGAGGGAGGTTCAGAAAGAAACAAACAAAAAATCATTTGTGCCTTTAGCGAATGAGTACGGTGGAAGAGAAAATATACTTTTGTTTTTTTTTTTTTTAAGTCAAAATGTTTCTGCATCTGCTTGGATCCGTCCGGCACGCCAAGGGATCCCTGGCGTGGCAGGCGGTGTAGACACCTGGTGAATCCTCCCCAAGGTGCTCGGGACCTTGCGGCCGCCGCGGGGGGACCAGCGGGGCTTTGTAGCATGCAGGACCAGGACGAGGCTGCAAGCCGCCACCACCAACGTGTCCACGGGGATGCGCCCACCCCCGCGATGGAAGAGAGAGGAGAGAGAGAAAGAGAGGAGAGAGAGAGAGGATGCTCAGAGAGCAAAGAAGGCGGAAAAGTTCCAAGTTCGAGATTGAAGGTGGCTCGGCAGCCCCGAGGGCAGCGGTTTTGCAGGAAGGACCGTGGGGGCGGGCGCCAGGCGTTCAGTGATAGTCAACGCTGGAGGAAGGGAAGCGGGCGCCGAAATAGCTCAGTTGGGAGAGCGTTAGACTGAAGATCTAAAGGTCCCTGGTTCGATCCCGGGTTTCGGCAGAACCTTTTTCCTTCAGGAAGGAGTTTAAGTTTCCCTGCCTCTCCCCTGGCCGCAGTCACCCGCCAATAAGGCAGTGGAAACTGCGCACCCGAGAGGCGGCGGAGGTGGAATAAGACGCCACTTCCACGGTCGCCAGGGAGAAACGCGACAGCGGCGGAACGCCAAAGGTACTTCCGGTGCGGTACCCACTTCCGGTACGGCGGCGGCGGCGGCGGCGCTGCGATTGCTGCGCGTGCGTCCTGCGGAGCCCGGCCCCGCCCTTGCCAGGCCCGGAAGTGGCGCCTCCCAGAACCCGGGCGCGCCCCCTGCCGGTGGGAAGAAGCAGCTGGAGCTGCAGACTTCCCCTGTCCCGGGGGAGGAAGACTCCTCCGCACCCCCAAGTTCTTATTCCTCCAAACCTCCCAATTTTGGGGGGTAGGGATAGCAGAATACCCTGTTGTGGAAGCCAGTGAACCCCCCCCCCACACCTCCGGTCTTTTCCAAGAGTGGAGTCCCGGGGAGGTTTGGGGGAGCTCGGAATTAATGACATGCACCCCAAGAAACCGAGTGGTCCATGGCTAGCGGTGAAATTGATGTGGGTGGCTTACGTATAGCCGGGAGGAGAAACGTGGTCACTTTCTCCCCAACTGCCTCCTCTGCCACGTGCAACCCAGCAACCCAGGGTTACCGGATTCTTGTCTTGTCTTGCAGAAAAGAATTTCAGGAGTAGATAAGCAGTGAAGTAAAACAGATTTTATTTGGAGGATTTTGGATTTTGGGAAGGGGAAGGAGGAAGAGAAAGTGAGAGAGCGTGAAGAACTGCTCAAAGAGAAGGGTGGGCTTTTCCAAGGGCGGAGAGAGCCCCTACACACTTCCCAGTATTAGATATGAAAGTACTAAAGTTCACATCCCAAGAGGAGAGATGTGGGCGACACAAGTGCTCAGGCATCACATGTGCTGGGTCACATGGGCACAAGCAGTACATGGGCCCAGGCAGCATAAGTGTGCCTTTCCTTTGTTCAAGGTGGCCTTTATAGGGTTTCTCCAACCTGCCCCCATGTGGGGTTTCTACCTAGGTAAAAGCCCGTTGCTATGGAGGTTGCCAAGGGGGCTAGGATTTGGAGTGGTTGATGGTCTTTGAAATTCCTTTCCTGGCCGTTTGTTTCTGCTGGAGCTTCTGTTTGAGGGGGATCCAGCCTTCACTGGGTCTGTTGCAGGTCAGGTTTGAAAGTCTTATCAGGCCTTAGTTCCTGTTTTCTGCAAGGTTGGCTTTCACAACTTCAGGGTTATTACTTCTATTACTTCCCAGGAAATTTACTGCCATTGCCTTGGGAGGGGGCCTTCCCAAAATCTTTGCACCTGAATAACTTTAGAGTTGGGATCTGCTAATCTACACGTGGGCCCCTCAGCACCTGGAACTGGCTAGATGCATTCTTTCTCTTCCACACAGAGCAGCCCAAGAGGAAAGGGGGGTGAGGTGGGGTGGGGGAGTTGTGGTGGTGGTTGTGCGGGGCAACTGGCGTCCCCACGGGGCTTCCAGGGATTCTGCAGCAGGAAGATGGGAGGACCCTGGTAATGTATGTTGGGAAAAAAGCATTTGAAGCCTACATCATCCCAAAGGTGGGGAGGCTTTTGCCCCTCAAAGATTCATCTCAAGAAGCAGGCAAACCATTGAGACGCAGAATTCTCCCACCAGGAACAGTTTTGAAGCCTATTAGTGTTGGTTTCTGTTCCTGTAATGGATCTTTTCACCAAAGGCCTCCCTAGGGGTGCCCAGGGGAGGTTTGGAGTCATCGTTTTGCTTGAGGGGATGAAAAGGCTCTTCTGGGAAAGAACACTCTGGTTAGAGTGAAGACTCTGGCTGACTTCCAAATGCCCTGCTACAGGCCAGGTATCCAGGTGGGAAGTGGAGGGCCCAAGCCACGTCCCAAATCTCCTTGAAACGCTTCTAGGAAGAAACCCAGTTCATCGGAGGAATTTCTCAGATGACGCGAAGGTGGGAGCTATATGTCTGTATGTCTGTATATTTCCTAATTATCTTGCACGCTATCTGCAGAGTATGCAGAAACTCGATACTGTGAAGCTATTCGGATTTTAAATTTATTTTTGATTGTTTCGGGGTTACACCAGGTGGTGCTCAGGGCTTACTCCTGGCTTTGCATTCTGAGATTGCCCATGGGGTGGGGGAGGGGCTCAGGGGACCATATGTAGTGCCATGGATGGAACTCGGTTAGGCCAAATGCCAGGGGAGAACCCTACCTGCAGTACTATTAAGGCAGGTGAGGCAGAAGCGGTGGCTGGTCTCCGTTCACGATTCCCAGGTTCTTCAATATTTTCAAGAATTAAAAAAAAAACACTGTCCTCCCGTTGTTCATCGATTTGCTTGAGTGGGCCCAATAACATCTCTATTTTTGAGACTTGTTGTTACTGTGTTTGGCATACTGAATATGTCACGGGTAGCTTGCTGTGCGGGCGAGATACTCTCGGTAGCTTGCCAGGCTCTCAGAGAGGGGCAGAGGAATCGAACCCAGCTCAGCTGGGCTGGCTGCGCGCAAGGCAAATGCCCTACCGCTAAATGATTGAATAATAAAGATGCTCAGACTCAGAGTTGGGAAGTAGAAAAGTTTATTGGAAAGTAGAAGAGAGAAGAAAAAGAGCTCCCCTCGTGTGGAGGAACTTAGTATAGGACTAAGTTAACTATGGCTCTTTTGTGAGATTTTTATAGGAAAACTGGATCTTTGTATTACAGAGAATGCAGGGAATCTCCAGGGTGGTGAGGCCTAAATCATTCTGGTCACCTGCCTCAGGTACTCTACATTATCTCAGTCTCCCTGTCAGTCTAAGCTAGGGGCAGGATTTTATGGTGAACAATCAATAACTCCTGTTTATCAAAGTCTAGGAATTTGCAAGGAGTGAAAAATGTAGGATGGGCCAGCCAGAAGTGGAAATGTTCACAGCAGCTGGCCCCCTATTTCGCAGTTGCACCCACGATTGCTATTAAGATTTTTATTTTTATTATTTATTTATTTATTTATTTATTTTCTTTTTGGGTCACACCTGGCGATGCTCAGGGGTTACTCCTGGCTCATGCACTCAGGAATTACTCCTGGCGGTGCTCGGGGGGACCATATGTGATGCTGGGAATCAAACCAGGGTCAGCCATGTTGGCTGTGTGTAAGGTAAACGCCCTACCTGCTGTGCTATCGCTCCAGCCCCAAGATTTTTAAATGCAATAAATCTAGATGAGCATTTACTAATTCATGGGCGTTTTTGTATGATCCATGTTATAGACAGTTAGTGCTCTTTTCATTAGTCTTGATTGTACATCTTTTTTTTTTAAATGATGAGTTGTTCTGTTATATTATGTGTCACATGAATTTAGCTGAGATTGCACAGTTGATTAGAAACAGAACTCCTTTTTGGAACTTGTCTTGGGTCCCATGAATCTGTGTGCCGAAAGTGTTAGAATGGATTGCCTAGTTTATCCATTGATCCTAGTGCTGCAATGTGTGGTAATTAAGCCACACTTAAGTGTGAGCTACCTGTCCCCAGGGGAAGCAGAGTCTGCTTAGCGAAATGGCAACCTTGGAAACACATGGTGGGCCTTAGATGTTTGGGTCTAATATTTTGGAGTGAGCCAGAACAGCCTGGAAATGAAGCCAATAGTTTGAGCAAAGGCAAGTCTCTTTCTCATAACCAACACCCAAGTCACATACTAATCACAACTCTTTCGTTTATTTTAAAAAAAATTTTATTAGTGAAACATCATGAGGTATAGTTGTAGACTTACAAGTTTTTGTGCTTGGGTTTCAGTTATACAATTATCATGTATCCATCCCTCCACCAGTGCCCATTCTCTACCACCAATGATCCCAGTATCCTTCCCACTTTCCCCATCCCCCCCATGCCACCCCGCTTCTGTGGCAGGACATTCCCTTTTGTTTTCTCCCTCCTTTTGGGTACTGATAATCACACAACTCTTAATCTTTGTATAATGAGTCATCTTAAAGCACAGCGCACCAAAATTTGACTGTTTTCCTCCTTGGTATTTTCTGCAATGGAGCAACAGCACAGCGTGTAGGGCGTTTGCCTTGCATGCAGCTGACCTGGGTTTGATTCTTCCATCCCTCTCAGAGAGCCCAGCAAGCTACCAAGAGTATTCTGTCCGCACAGCAAAGCCTGGCAAGCTCCCCGTGGTGTATTCGATATGCCAAAAACAGTAACAACCAGTCTCACAATGGAAATGTTACTGGTGCCTGCTCGAGCAGATAGATGAACAATGGGAGGACAGTGCTACAGTGCCATTTTGTTGTAGTGGGCCCCTATGTTTAGGTTCTTTTCCTCAGGCAGTCAAAACTGAAAACAAGCAACCAGAGGGCAAATAGCAGAATTTAGTAAAAGACTTTAGGGAAATGGAAAGAAAGGCAAGCTCCCAGATTATGGGAAGGGTCTCCTAAAGCAGTAAGATTTTGAAGAAAGGCTGATATCCTTCTCTTTTTATACCTTTTCAACAAAGTGGGTGGGTGAGCACTTCTTTATTATGCTCCAAGAATGTGGGCCATTAAAACAGAGGACTATGGGATGAGCTTCCAGTTTTGCAGGTCATCCAATTAGAGGCACCACTAGGTGCCCATGACCTTCATAGCAGATGAAGGTCAGATCCCAGATTTCACCCTGCCTGTTCTCCTTTGTCTCTTTCCTTTTGAAGAACCCCTCTGCTTCTGTACTCATTGATTTTTCAGTTCATGGGATCATGGATAATTGAAGTTATCATCTCTGGAGCGTCCTGCACCTGCCCCAGGGCTTTGATAGGTAGCCGAAGGAATCCTCCTAAACTTGCCAGTGACACTTTGAGGTCATTGAATCTACTCTAAAAACAGATACTACATAGGAGTATTCTTCTGAGAGAGCAGCATAATTCCTTGGGGCATTAAAATAATACCTGAGTCATACCGAGCAGTAGGTCTTTCATCCGATGTATTAGAGTTCCATGTTCAAGTTTTATATTCAGTTTTATTAGATTAAGAGATGAGGGTTAAAAAAAGAAAAAGTGCAATAAAGAAATGTTTATTCTAAAAACAATAACAAAGGGATATAAATTAAAATTTCTGGGAAAGAAAAACAAAAAATGCTAAAGTCATTCGAGTCTTGTTTTCCCAGAGTACATAATTCCTAGGGAAATGCTACGAGAACAAATAGTACAGTTTAGATTGAAGGCAGGAGAGGTTTTGTCAGATAAAGTAAGGCATTGTGATAAGTTATTGGGCTTTGAGGAAGAGAGTAGTTCAGTGAGCACTGCTAGCCCTGCATGTGGCTGACCTGGGTTGGATCCTGAACCCCGCCATCAGTGATCCCTCATCACCAAGCCAGAAGTAAGCCCAGAGCACCACAGGCCAGCTGTAGTCCCACAACAAAACACAATATTGTCCTTTATTTTTCTGATAGAAATCTGATTGAGATGAGACTGGGAATGTGGAAATTGCTGTTGAATAGATTTGCCAGTATTGGAAAGTTCTGCAAGCCAAATATTGGTATGAAATCAAAGCAAAACAAAACAAAATCTAAACCACTTTTCCCTCTAACCCTCTTAAGTTCTTATGATGAGTGCCTATAAATTAGACTAATAAAAGATTAACAAGAGAAATGGGAGGATTGTTAACACGTGCATTGTGTGTACTTGTGAAAATGCTCTGGGATTAGTGACTCAGAGGGTGTTAATGTTCCATTTTGGTTTTGATTTTGGGCCACACTTGATGGTGCTCAGGGCTTACTCTTGGCCCTGTGCTCAGGGGCCATATGAGGTGCTGGGATTGAACCTGTGTTCTCTCTTACTGTGTGCCCTACCATCTGTACTACTCTTTTGCCTTTGATGTTCTATTTTTAACAAAGAGCCATGAATCTGTAAGAAGTGACAAAACAAAGGGAAAAGGACTGTCTTGGATGACAAATAGTGAGAAACATAGGTAGCAAAGTTTGTGGTACCGATTCCTCAAGTGCTATTTATGGGCTGGTCCAAGGAGAGACTTGCCACTGGTGATTAATGGTTCTCCATCCTGCCTTGGGGAGGGAAATACTTTTAGGAAACAGGGCTGAGCTGTGTAATCTTAAATCTGCTTCTTCTCAGTTGCTTTTGGCTCAGAATTATCCTCCCACGAAAGTGGCATATACTGCTAAGTTTCAGACACCATAGGAGAGAAATCGTTGTGGGCTGGAGCCGTAGTACAACTGGTAGGGCATTTGCCTTTCACACGACTGATCCGGGTTTGATTCCCAGCATCCCATATGGTCCCCTGAGCACTACCAGGAGTAATTCTTGACTACAGATCCAGGAGTTACCCCTGAGCACTGCTGGGTGTGGCCCCCAACAAAACAAAACAAAAAAAAATCCTCAAACCAAAATAAACAAAAAAACCCCAAACACTGAGTTGTGATTTTTTTTTTTTTTTTTTTGCTTTATGGGTCACACCTAGCAATGCACAGGGGTTACTCTTGGCTCATGCACTCAGGAATTACTCCTGGTAGTGCTCAGAGGACCATATGGGATGCTGGGAATCAAACCCGGATCAGTCGTGTGAAAGGCAAATGCCTTACCTGCTGTGCTGTGGCTCCAGCACCTGAGTTGTCATTTTGCTGTAATTATTGCTGCTGACAGTTCAGGAAAGAGGGTGGAGAAGCCGTTAGGGCCCTGGGCATTGAGGGAGAGACCATAAACAGTGTGGGAACCTGGCCGGTATTAGCACTTGGCATGCCTTGGAATGGCGCGGGCAGCTGCCTGGCCTCAGTGATGAGAGAGCATACAGGTGAAGTTAGGTACTGGACTCAGAATTTCACAGTGCACACAGTGTCCTGACTGAAGCTAACACAGCCTGCCAGGGAATCTCCTCTCCAGAGTCTGCGTGGGGAACGGGGAGACATTCCTGACAGTTACTGACTCTGCACCAAAAGATAAATTCAATGAGGGCAATGTCAGTGTTGTGTGAAATAGGCAGGACACGATGACTCAAAGTGACAAAACTGCTGCTTTCCCATCACAGATTATTTTCGAGTTTATTCCAAACTTTAAAAACAATTATGTTTTGTTGTGAGATGAATTTTTTATTGAAACGAGAACTCCTGAGTTAAACCTTTGGGGAAGTATTTTGCTTTTTCTTCTCAATGGTTTTCTCAGAACAACTTGATTCAAGTTGGACTCAGGACAATGAAAATGAGCCTCCTTCCACTGTGTTTGGGGCACACCAAAGGGTGTGAAGTTCCATGCATGGAAGACTATGGTGAGAGTCCTGTTATTTGGAAAAGCACAGGAAGGATGGAATAGGAAGGAGGGGCCTCTGTTGGCATGAAAACAACTTCAGCAACTTTGGTTGGGAAGAAGGATGTCCACCACTGGGGACCAGTGCCAGAGAGAGGAGGGGGCCTGGCTTTAGATCCAGCAGAGGTAGAGGGATACAACGGCATATATATATATATATATATATATATATATATATATATATATATTAGTTTCCAGTAATTTCCAGGAAATCCATACATTTCATGGGGAAGAACAGTACGTGTGAGCAGTAGAGGAGCATACAGTGAACATATGTATGCTGCATGTACAGTAAGTGGAGAAATGGGGGCCAGAGACAGTAGGTAGGATGTTTGCCTTGCACGTGGCCCACCTGCGTTCAATCTCCGGCATCCCATATGGTCCTCCTGAGCACTCCTGGGAGTCATTCCTGAGTATAGAACCAGGATTAAACCCTGAGCATCATTGGGTATGGTGCCCCCCTGCCCTCCGCCCCTAATGGAGAAATGTCATGGGAAGTGTATTTAGTACTCTATTAATAGTATATATTAATCATACAATATTATAATGAAGAAGAAGTGATTGGACAAACTTGAGAAGAGTTCCACTGTCCCTAGTAGGGGCAGACCTGGGGTCTTTATTGGTGTAAAGCGTTTTTAAAATTCCACCCTGGCCCAATCAGAGCCAAGAGAATGTAACGGACAGCTTCTTGAGGGAGAGAGTGTCACACCCTCCAGACTTCAATCCTCAGACCAGTCCCTTTTAGTTTTTCAGCTACCAGGTATGTTCCCCACCACTAAAAGGCAGAGGGAGCACTCACACTATTTTGACTGCACCGGAAGAGAGGAAATGTGATTCAGCAGTAGGCAGAGGAGAAAGAAGGCTGACACCATGGCGCCAAAGGGCTTGCGTCAAGAAGGATTGGGAGGGTGCAGTAAGGGAATATTCCTGGAGACTAGCTCCCTGGCCTGAGCTGCAGCTGCACGTAGAGCTCCCTGAGGTCCCTGCATTTTCTAATCATTCTCAGCCTCAGTTTCCTTCTCTGAGCAGAAAGATGTAATTTTAAAAAAAAGGAATAAAAAAAGAACGATTCCCAGTGACTGCTTGCTTCCACACTCCAAAGTTGCTGCCAAGTCTCTAGTTGAATCCTGTGGGCTCAGGACTGAGCCTCACAGAGAAATTAACATGCCAAGAACTCAGTTACACACTGGTTCCCTATGACAGAAAGCTCCAGTTTTCTGGGTGTTAGGATGAGCTAGGCAAAGGGGTCAGTGTTCTTCAGGGACTGGCTCTCACCAGGCCCATGAATGTGGCTATGAATGGTGTGGCACCTTCCTTGAGACAGCTGTTGTATCCCCACGTGGCCTACCGTTGGCCCCTCAGAGGAGTTGCACAGCTGACTCAGTGGCACCCCTGAAATCCATGCAACTGCTCCTGGTTTCTGAAATGAGCATAAAGGAGTTACAGCTGAAGTTAACCCAGCAAATCCCCTGTGCAGAGTATTTCCTTTGCAGCTCCCCTTCATTATCGATGTTGTTTCTTCATTTATTTTTGGGCCACAGCCAGCTGTGCTCAGGGCTTACTTCTGGCTCTGCAGTCAGGGATTGCTCCTGCTGGACTCAGGCGTGCCATATGGGATGGATGCTGGGATCGATCTCGGCTTGGCTACGTGCAAAGCAAGACTATCACTTTGGTCCCTTCAATGTGGTGTCAGACCTGTCCACTAGGCTGCCCATGAGTCCATATGATCTGTGGGTGTCTTCTCCAGATTTCTCTCTCCACACCCACCTCTTGCGTCCTGATGGAGGCTGTGACCTGGGCACCCTCTGTGTGGTGGACCATGGACCATATTTCCATCTCATGTCCAGATAAAGAAACGGAGGCTAACGTCCAGCAGCTTGTCTTCCAGGAAGCAAGTGGCAGGACCTGGAACCAGGCCAGTTTTGAGGCTGAATCCCACACTCTTTCTTACCATCTCTGTGTAATTGGCTTCCGGTCTCACTTTTGGCTTCTTAGGCTCATCCAACAATGTCTGAAGTCCTGCACTGTTACCCTACTATTTACAAATTAACAGAACACAAAGAAAGAGGTTGCAATGGGAGGAATGGGAGCACTGTGATGGGAGTAACCCAATAAACCTAAGCACTCTGTAACCAGGGAGGAAGGGTATACCAATGTTATCCTACACCGCACACCCTATTACTAAAGGGTAATGGCCTAATGGGCTCACTTCTAAATTTCTAGAAAACCTTTCCTGGGCTGTTAGAAAGGTGCCGCACATTTAGAAATAATATAGGGATACATTATTATATGGCAGAGTGATAGCATAGTTGAGTAGGGCGTTTGCCTTGCACATGGCTGACCTGGGTTCAACTTCTCCACCCCTCTCGGAGAGCCCGGCAAGCTACTGAGAGTATCTTGCCCACAAGGCGAAGCCTGGAAAGCTCCCTGTGATATATTCAATATGCCAAAAACAGTAACAACAAGTTTCACAATGGAGACATTACTGGTGCCCGCTCCAAAAAATTGATGAACGACAGGAGGACAGTGCTACAGTGCTACAGTGCAGGATGGGCTACCTCCCCCTCACCTCCCTGTACTTCTGGAAGCCCCTGCAGTCATGCCCACACCCCAAAGATGCTGCCCAGTTAAAAATATAGCTCCAGATGGACCATTCAGTCAAAAATTCTGACATCCCCAAACTATGCAAGACTGATAATCCAGTAATAGCATACCAGATGGGATAGGATGTAACACAAAAGTCAACCAATCTTGACTGACCAAAGAGTAGCATAGCAGGCTTACCTTGTGACAACATCTTAGTAATTCCTCAGACAAAGACTTAATGTCTCCACAGTGAGACACAACAATTTACACCCATTTTCTCCCAAGGAAACATTTTTTGGTCATTCCATTAGCAATTTATTGGTAATAAGCAATGAAATAAATTATTCTGGGCCTGCATGGGAAGAGGCTGGAAGAGTGGTTGGGAAAATTGGAGACAATGGTGATGGGAAGGTGACAGCGGTGGTGGGAGTGGGGTTAGAATATTACATTTCAGTAACAAATCTTCACGAACGACTTTGCAAGCCACAGTGTTTAAATAAAGTGTGTGTGTGTTGGGGAGGATGCTTATTGCATAAGGCATTGCGGAGAGATTCTGGTGAGGTAATACCCCAATGTCAACACATGGCACCAAGCATACACTGCAGGTTAGGAAGTGCTCCATGCTTACATCTTTCCTCCTTCTCTCCTTCTCCACACATCAGTTCCCATGAAAGCTTAGGCTCCTTCCACCTGTTCTCCTGGCACTTTGCTCACAAGCTCATCAGAAATATTTGTGTTTCATTGGTCTATTTACCCGATTAGCTGCTATTTTAAACACAACCATCGATGTGTATAGCAGAGGGTAGAACATAGTAAGTGTTCAATGTATGTTTATTGAATTCAATGAATAAGTGATTTATCTTTCCCCATTTCATCCTTTGAGAGCTGGTTCTGCCACCACCTAGCGCCTGGACTGTGTTTCCTAACAAGAGAAGGAATTCTCAGGGTGAGCTTCCTATTTCTTTAATATGGCTTCTATTCTCAGGGTGAGGTTCCTAATTCTCAAGGTGAGGTTCCTATTTCTTTAATATGGCTTCTATCACTTAGCCTTGTGCCAGAAACATTTTAATTTTTCAAGAAATACTTTTTGATATCTGTTAATTTGACAATAAGCAAAACTGTCCGAGAAGCTAAAAAGTCTGTGAAGTTAGAAATAATATTATTATATATTATATATAATGTCACGGATATATATATATATATACATATATATATATATTGCTGGAGTGATAGCACAGTGGGTAGGTTGTTTGTCTTGCACACAGCCAACATAGCCAACCCAAGTTTGATTCCTCTGCTCCTCTCGGAGAGCCCGGCAAGCTACCGAGAGTATCTCGCCCGCACGGCAAAGCCTGGCAAGCTCCCCTTGATGTATTCGATATGCCAAACACAGTAACAACAAAGTCTCCAATGGAGACGTTACTGGGCCCGCTCGAGCAAATCAATGAACAACGGGAAGACAGTGACAGTAATCTGAGGTTCTGTCCTTATTCCAGTACCATTATATATTAGTATACATTATATTTATATAGAATATATAATTATACATTATATGTTATATAATATATTATAATAATATTAGAAAAAATTTATAAAGCTTATCCATATTTTTAATATTTCTTTTTCTTTTAGGGCCACACCCAGCAGTGTGATTACTCAAGGGGCTACTTCTGATTCTGTGCTCAGGGTCACTCTTGGCAGTGTTCAGCCACACGCAAGGCCTTTACCCTTGCATTATCTCTCCAACCCCTATCTGGTGCCCGGCAAGCTACCGAGAGTATTGGATATGCCAGACACAGTAACAACAAAGTCTCCAATGGAGACGTTACTGGGCCTGCTCGAGCAAATCGACGATCAACAGGAGGGCCTTAAATCCACCCTTAACTATGGAAACATGTTGACTTATTGTGAGATTAGTTGCAAAATGTAACATTGAATCATTATGTAATGTTATCTAAATTCATATAATGTTATCTGTCAGTTATACCTCGATGAAAAAGAACAATTTAAATGCACCAGTATGCAGTGGCACATTAGAATATCCCAAGACTTTAAGGATATTGATAGCAATGTCTGGGTTCCACACCCAATTAAATAAATCCTAATATGTCAGCTGAAAGTTGCTCATGGGTAGGTAAAATTAATTCATTCTCTCTCTTCCAGGGGATTCAAATTTAGAGTGGGTTGAAGCCCACTGTTCTAATAGAATTTGCAAACTTGACAAAAAGATTTGGGTTTCAGTAATAAGAGAAAGAAAAAATTTTGTGTGTCTTGAATATTGCATATTTTATACTAAAACTTGTTTGCTGTGGATGTAAAATAATTGGGCAAACCAACTCTCAATGTTTGGTCTGGAACAGTGAATGGTTTTCTTATTTTATTTTTAAAAATTTTTAAATGAATCACCATGAGATACAATTACAGACTTACAAACTTTCATGATTACCTTTCCGTCATACAATGATCGAGTACCCATCCCTCTACCAGTGCCCATTCTCCACCACCAATCAAGCAGAAAAAAATTTATGCAAAATTTTCAAGATGATCTATTTTATTTCTTGGTACTTAAGATTTCTCTTCGCCACCCCCACCCCCCACACCCACCCAGTAGTCAAAGTTCCTTTCTTACTTGCATCCTTTAAAGAGTAGAAGGCTTTACTCTTCTCAGCTTTGCAGGGGAGGAGAGCGTGTTACTGTTTCATCAAACAGAGACAAGTTGAGGCAATTTGGGGTTCAGGATGTGCCAGGACACTAACCCAGGTTAATTTTAGATCATAAATCCATCCGTTAGGATCACAGTCAAGCCTTCCATCCCTGACTTCCATTTAGTGAATGTCTTAACAGCAACAACAACAATACAACCACTTTCTCCATCTTTCAAGTTGCTTAAGATCTCCCAGCTGCTATTTTTGAAGGTAAGGTTTAAGTGACTGTCAGGATAAACAGGTTTTAGAAAACCTTCCAGCTGTAACTGAGAGATTCAGAGCCACTTAAAGGTTTTGTGTCTGGACAGCTATATAAACAACAAACAGTCCCACGCAAATAGAAACATGTCTCCTTAGAAGAGTAGTACTTAATCCATCCATGATTGGTTTTTGCAGGTTCCAGGGCTGAGCAGGTGCGCTGCAGTAGATGTGCTTGGGAGGTCCTCTTGGAAGAGCAGCTGCTGGCCTTTCCAGCTCCCATGACTCCCAGACGGGATCCTAGTCAGTGTCAGTGTGTCTCTGCAAGCCCAGCAGGTAGATGGAGTCCCCAAGGTAGTATTAGCGCCTATTTTTTTTGTTGTTGTTGTTGAATCACCATGAGATACAGTTATAAAACTTTCATGTTTGAGTTTCAGTCATACAATGATCGAACACCCATCCCTCCACCAGTGCACATTCTCCACCACCAAGTCCCTAGTATTAGCCCCGCCCCTTTCCAACACTCCTACCTGCCTCTATGGCAGACGATTTATCCCATCCCTCCCTCTACTTTGAGGCATTGTGGTTTGCAATACAGATACTGAGAGGCTTTCATGTTTGGTCCTTTTTCTACTTTCAGCACATATCTCCCATCCCGAACGATTCCTCCAACCATCTTTGTCTTAGTGATCCCCTCTCTATTCCAGCTGCTTTCTCTCTTAATTAGCGCCTATTCACAATTCCCCAAGCCCTACCCACCTGAGAGTAGAGATGTGATCTCAATATTGGAAATCATCACTTTTGCCTCAGTGACTCATTAAAGATTCTCATTCTCACCAGTCCCAGATGGCTTCATATATTTTCACAAGGAGATCTTAGGGATCCAAGTGCCACTCATGTACCTCTGGGCTACCAGTTGTCCCTCATCTCCTGTTTGGTCTCCTGGGCACAGTTTCACCATCTCAGTGCCGTCTGGTTGCTGAGCATAGCTGTGCTGTGTATGGGAGAGAGGCTGGTGGCTGGGGGAGCACAGGTCTTTAGGAGAACAACCCCTCCAGTTTCCTCAAGTCCCTTTGCCTTGGGCCATGGAGTTCAAACACATGCTTCCATTCCATTTTCTTCTTTCTTCCATCTTCTTTCCCTGATGCTGAGAGCCATAATGATTCTTGCTTATTTAGACAAGGACCCAAAGTTCTTATGCTCCTCATCTTATGCAAATGATTTATTTAAAGTCTGTACCACCACAACAGAGTCAGCTCTATAGGCTGAAACTCAGTGGTATATAGCTGAAATGGGCTTCCTGATAGTGGGCCCAGAACATGCATTCTGAGTTGTATAGAGTTATAAGCCAAAGCCAAATCTTGTGTCCTGGATATTTGGATATTCCAGGCAGCCTAATAACTGGGGAGGTAGCTCGGTCACGATCATGGTCCTCCCGTTGTTCATCGATTTGCTCGAGGGAGCCCAGTAACATCTCCATCAGGAGACTTGTTGTTACTGTGTTTGGCATATTGAATACGTCACGGGTAGGTTGCCAGGCTCTGCCGTGCGGGCGAGATACTCTCGGTAGCTTGCCGGGCTCTCCAAGAGGGGCAGAGGAATCGAACTTGCATCGGCCATATTGGCTGCGTGCAAGGCAAACGCCCTACTGCTGTCCTATCGGGGAGGTGGCTGTTCCTCCAAAATGGTGCTATAACTCTTTACAATAGCCAGAATCTGGAAAAAAAACCTGAGAGCCCCAGGACAGATGACTGGTTAAAGAAACTTCGGTACATTTACACAACGGAGTACTATGTAGTGGTTAGAAAAGATGAAGTCATGAAATTTACATACACGTGGTACTATATGGAAAGTATCATGTTAAGCGAAATGAGTCAGAAAGAGAGGGATAGACATAGAAAGATTGCATTCATCTGGGGAGTATAAAGTAACAAAATAGGAGACTAACACCCAAGAATGGCCAAGATTAGTACCAGGAATTTTGCTCCATGGCTTGGAGGCCAGCCGCACATGCTAGGGGAAAAGGCAGTTCAGATAGAGAAGGGAGCACCAAACAAAGGGTGTTGGGAGGATCCTCCCAGGATGGGAGAAGCATGCTGGAAGTAGACTATAGACCAAACATGATTGCCACTCAATGCTGCTCTTGCAAAACACAACACCCAAAAGGAGAGAGAGAACAAAAGGGAATGCCCTGCCACAGAGGCAGGGTGGGATGGGGGGATGGAGGTGGGAGGGATACTGGGATCCATGGTGGTGGAAAATGGGCACTGGTGGAGGTATGGGTATTTGATCATTGTATAATTGAAACCCAAGCACAAAATTTGTAAGTCTACAACTGTACCTTGTGGTGTCTCACTAATAAAAATTTAAAAAATGGTGCTATAAAATGATTATTTAGTGTGGAGAAATGATGCAGGGGTTAAGGTCCTTTCTATGTGTGTGGCTGACTCTGGTTCAGACCCTGGCACCACATGGTCCCCATGCATTGACCAGTGCAGCCTTGGAGGTCCTGAACAGTTACAGGGTGGCCCTGTATAGTCTCTGGTACTACAGGGCATGAGTAGTACCACATATGTTCTGAGCACCGCCACATGTGACCCCAAAACTAAAACCAAAACCAACCAAATAATAACAACAAAAGACCGGGAGGAAACTGTGAATGTAGAAAGAGACTGTGGACCTGGGACTGGCTTGGGGCCAAAGTGGGTGTCTTAGAAGCATGAGAACATGAGTTTGGATCCTGGGAGCAGGTCACATATGCCAAGAGTGGTCTGGGACACCAGGTGTTTTAACAGGTTGTGGTCTCTGGCACAGCATGACTAGGTGTATGCTGCTAAAGCATGGCCCCGAGCGAGCACCACGGTGAGTTGTGTGACCCCCTCATGACCAAGTGTGTGAGCATGGGTAAACTTTCGGTTAAAGTGTCAGGTTTCTCTCCAATCCAGCACAGCTTGGCCTTTTGCATGAAAGGGGCTCCATGCCTAGTGGCATGTTTGAGAACTTGGAATGGGATCATGTCCTTGGACTTAGGTGACATAGCAGCACCTTGACATGGGGGAAGAGCTTAGGAAAAACAGCAGGAGCTTGGAGACGAGACCTTGGGTACTTGCATGCACCTGCCCACAGATTTGTGAAAGGAAGGCCCTTGGCATCATGTTGGCTTTGTTCTGTTCTCTATAGAGAGTTCCCTAAGTTGGGGTGCTCTCTGAGAGCAGCAATCATGAGTGCCACTGCCAGAGGCAGCTAGATGGGGCTGCCCAGCGAGATGAGCCCAGAGATTCAGGGGGAGGAAGGGGAGGGGCTGTGCCCCGGGCAGAGTAGGGATGAGAGCCCTAAGGAAGGGCATGGCTGTAGGTGAGAGCACAAAGAACCCTAAGATTGCTAGAGAGCAAAAGGGCAGCTATACAGAGACCGCTGCTATGTATGTGCTCTGGTACTCTTAGATTGTGCCCAATCTTGTGATGCCCAGACCTATGCTTCGGGGGGGGGGGGGGGTGGCGGATTAGACCAACTGTCTCACAAGTGGTGAAGAGAGGGCAGAACCCATGCACACTTCCATCCCAACAGGAACCTGGTAGCACCATAGCGACCTGCATTGAGCACTGTAACCAGCATTTTCTCCAGGACTGCAACAAGGTGAGTTCCACCCGCAGTGCACACATGTGCAAGTCATACCACGAAAGTGTGACACCCCACGCAAGCATCACAACCTGATGTAACGGCTCTGGTCATTGCAACCATCACAACAACAGGGAAGAGAAGGGAAAACAGACACAAGGACAAGAATCCCCATGGCCTTGGGAAATCATGGAAAATCCTGATAGCTATATGAAGCGTGGAAATCATGGACAATCATGGTAGCTGCATGAAGTGTGTCATGAATTAACTACTCGAATCAGCCAACCTGCTCTCAGAGAAAGTAGGTATACTTTACAGTTTATAAAGGAGTCAACAAATCTTTCCAAGCAAAAATATAGTACTTAAAGGACCTATAGTGCTTCTTGAGGATTCTTGCTTTTTCTTAGTATCCAACCTACTGACCCACTTGGCCTGGATCTATAACAGAAACTAGTCTCCCTTCAACCAGCGTGTTCTCTGCTACAACCCAGTCATGTATGTTTTGACTGGAGTGATAGTTCAATGACTTATTGAACATACGTTTTGTGTGCTAGAGGCGGGTTCAATTCCTGGCATTGCATGACCCCCAGGCAATGCCTGAATGGGCCCTGAGTACTTCTGTGTGTGACACCCACCCCCAAAAGAAAAGAAAAAACAAAACCTTCACCTTCATGAATGATATTACTCCAACCTGTGAATTGCAATTAAGCATCATGATTCCAAGCAAGGATTTTTGGGCCAAACTGTGTGGACTTCGAACCCTGGTTCTGCGGACCTTGTGGAGATCACGCCCTCTCTCCTAGCCTTAGTTTCCTCACTTGTACAGTGGGGATTATATTGACATTTTCTCCTCACTGGCTGGTTACGTTCATTTGGGTGTTGACAGCTGTAACTTAGCAAGCGCATGGCACTGACTCGGCTCAGAGAATGTTGGTTAGGTTCTCAGGCCAACTGCTGGTCACACTCTCATCTTGGAAACCCAGTGCAAAGCTGAAGGGGGAATGGCTTATTAACAGGAGGCCTCGGCCAGTATTCTCAGCCTGGTGGAGACCTCTAGAGTCGCGTTTAATGCAGTACACTTCGCCACTGCGTGGTTCACATTCATTCAGTGAGCTCATTGTGTAGCATGAGACAGAGATCTCAGTAAAACAGACAGGGAAGAACATGCCGTGGCAAATGGGCCCCCCAAGTGTTCTTTTCTGTTTGTTTGTTTGTTTGGCTTTTTTTGAATCATACTGGGTGATGCTCAGGGGTTACTCCTGGCTGGGCATTCAGGAATTACTCCCATATGGGATGCAGAGGATCAAACCCAGGTTGTCAGCTGCACGCAAGGCAAATGCCTTCCCCACAGTACTATAGCTCTGGCTCCACCCAAGTGCTCTTGACTTAAAACATTTTCTCTTTTATTCACTAAAAGCATTTGGGTTCCCTAGTGGCAAGGATTCTTGGGTCCAGAGAGATAGTACAGCAGGTAGGGTGTTTCTCTGACACGCAGCTTACCCGGGTTCTATCCCTGGCACCACATTCACTCCCACTATCCTGGACAGAAGTGATTGCTGACCATTGATGGGTGGGGTTGCCTCCCAAGATAGAGTGATTACTTGCCCCTTCTCTTCCTGTGGGCCACACCTGGCAGTGCACAGGGCTTGCTCCTAGCACTATGCTCAGGAATTACTCCTCACAGTGCTTAGGGAATCACATGCACTATCAGAGATGGAAGCAGGACCAGCCATTTGCCAGGTACCCTTAACTCTTGGGGCACTTGGCAATGATGCTCACACGCCTTCATGAGCACACATGAAGGGTTAGGTTCTGGGCTGGGTTTGTCTCAATCATGCGGTCAATTATAAAGAGAAAAGAACAGCTTTCTGTTCTTGTTTTAAGCTATATAACAAAACCTCAAAGAGGTTAAGCAACTCACCCTACATCACATGGCAAGTGGGTTGCCAATCTGAGGTTCAGAAGCAGGCGGATGTTTCCACCCTCCCCTCCCTCTCCTCTTGCCTTCCAAAACAGAAGTTGAGGTCCCTTGAACTTTTTTTTTTTATTCTCGCTGAACTTTTGATCCAATTTAAATGGATAGGGTTAACCTGAGTTATGGATGCAATGTGTAATTTGCCAAAGGAAGCCACAAAAGTGGAATCTATATTTATATATCACTGTATCACTGTATTACTGTCTTCCTATTGTTCACCAATTGCCTCGAGCAGGTGCCAGTAACGTCTCCTTCTTCCTAGCCCTGAGATTTTAAAAAGTGCCATATTCAAGGCTCTTTCAGGGTTAGGAGAATGAGACCCATTATTGTTACTGGTATTTGGCATATTGGATATGCCACGGGGAGTTTGCCAGACTCTGCCTTGTGGGCAGAATACTTTTGGTAGCCTGCCAGGTTCTCCAGAGTAAGAACTAGATTATATATATATATATATATATATATATATATATATATATAATGATATATATATTTTTTTGGGGGGATATACTTGGTGAGGAAAAAGATGAGATTTCTTCTAGGAAGGCATAAATTTATGACGGGCAGCGTCCCGTCCCCTGCTGTTGCAGCCCAGTGTGTGTTTTGATGTTGAGATCTTCCTGGGGGTGGGGGGACCCCTTTCTGGTTCTTTGCTTTTTCTCCCTTCCCCAATGGAAAGCCACTATAGAGTTGCTTTAAGGAGGAAGAGCTTCCTTTTCAGAGAGAGAGAGAGAGAGAAAAAAAGGAACTGTGAGTTAGGGGCGATTCATGCTCAGAATCCTGGACATTGTTTCCAGGGGCCCCAGTGTGGTTTCCTCGGGACACCAGTCATGCATTATAACGCTGTCCGCAAGGAAGCACCCGCTGCAGAGATGGGGTCCCCCGGGGAGGGGATGAGTGCTCCGCACCCTGCCACGGCCTTGTTCGCAGAATAGATTAATTTTGTCATTGCCCTTTCTCAATTTCTGTCTTTGACCAGAAAAAAGAGGTTAATTGTGTGCCGTTTCTCAGGAGAATGAGGTATCAGAGTTTTAATTCCTGATAGTTTATGGAATTGCGAGCAGCTAATTAAAACTTAAAGATTAGAGGCGCTCCTTGGGCTCAGAGGCCATTTGGAGGCTTGGGGGATGAAGGGAACAAAGGACTGTCTTTTTTTCTTTTCATTCCTCCCGCTTCCACAGATCTTCACACTGGAACAGAGCCTTGATTGGTTTCACAGTCACTGTCGCGGTTCTAATTTTAATTTTGCAGCCGGTGGTACAAAGGTACTGGGAGGGTAACGTGCAAACCATGGGCAATGAGAAATACAAGATGTTTGTCTCTGGGGGCTCCGAGTGACCCTTCCTGGCTTCCAGAGATTTCTCAAAGTTGGATGGGAACTGCTTCCCAGTTTGATGAGCTGTACTGCATGCCCAGCCAGAGCTTGGATGCGTTTCCAGCTTCTCTTCTTGCTCTTCTTAGTCACCTCCACGCTCCTGCAGACGCATTTACTTGTCAGGCATGTTGGACTTTTGCTTCCTTTGCTACTGGCTGTTTTTCAGGCTGTTGCGTTTCTTGTCACCCTTGGGATCACCAAAGTGCAGAGCAGTGCCCACCCCGCCAGCTACAGTGGGCATGAGCCGTGACCCATACCTCACTCTCCATCTTCAGTTTCTTAGACACGCTTCTCCAATTTGTTGGCCACGTGGGTATCTTGGTAGAAAATGCTCTGTCCTTTCTCAAGTGGATCGGGTGAGCTAGGACTGGACAAGTGCCCAAATGCAGACCCTCTGCTTCTATTTTCTTCCTTTATTCCATTTTAGAATAAGCCTAAGAGAGTTCAGGATGGGATGTTCACCAGGAATGACAGAGTGTTCCAGATCTTATAGAAATTGGATAGTTTTTCTTTTCCTTTTCTTTTCTCCCTCCCTCCCTCCCTCCCTCCCTCCCTCCCTCCCTCCCTCCCTCCCTCCCTCCCTCCCTCCTCCTCCTCCTCCTCCTCCTCCTTCCTTCCTTCCTACCTTCCTTCTTTCTTTCCCTCCTTCCTTCCTTCTTTCCTGTGCTTACTCCTGGCTCTGTGCTCAGGGAATATCATATGTTGTACCAGGGATTGACAGCATACAAAACAAGTGCCTTAACCCTTGTACGTCCCTCTGGCCCTACAGGTTGCTATCTTCCTGGGAAGAGATACAAAACAACTGCACCAAGTACTGAGTCATCTCCACCTCCCCCCCTCCCTCCCCTTACCATCCCAGTAGTGTGTTGTAAAAGTCAAGTATTAGATTTTAGAGCATGTAATTAGCAAATGAGGTTGAGACAAGGCAAGGAAAGTGTTCCCTGAACAGATGGCATTTATACCGGTGCTTAAAAGATAAATAACTAAACAGGGCAGCCTGGAGGGAGTGAGGGCAGTCTGGAGGGAGTGGCCCAAAAGAAGCCCCTTTGTGAGCACATCCTTTTCGAGCATGAGGTCATGAGTTCAGTAACCAAGGCTGCTCCCAGGTACTGAGCTTGGTCCTGCAGCTCTGCTCTTTGGGGCTCCTGGTACTGCAACATAGAGTGAGATCTCACTCACTCTGTTCAACTAAAGTGTGTGACTCCAGGTGAGAGTGCAGTGAAGATGCTCAAGCACTACCACCAGAGTCACCTCTCTTGACAAGCATTTGTGTGAGTTTTTAGGAGCCTGGGGAACACACAACCAGGCTGTGTCATGCATGACTAAATGAGTATGACCGCAGCATCGACACCCATGCATCGACAACCCCTGGCATGCAGGATGATCCAAGGATGTTTTGGATCAACAACCCAGCATGGGTGTGACACCTCTTCACAGCAGCTGTAGCAGTGAAGACAGTGGAGTAAATACATGAAAAAGAAAGAAGGAACCAGGCTGGAGGAGGGAGTGGCAGCGTGGCAAAGGAGGAAGGTCATTTTGTCTAGACAGGGGAGAGGGAGGGGGCCAAGGCTGAAATGACAAGGAATTTGGTGTGCTCTGAGAATGAAGAGAAATAAAAGCATCTGGGTTGGGTTAGAGCAGAGCGTGAGGTGAACACAGCCTGAGAGAGTGAGTGAGTGAGTGAGAGAGAGAGACAGACAGACAGGAGAGGGAGGGAGAGAGAGACAGAGAGGCGAGAAAGAGAGAGAGAGAGAGAGAGAGAGAGAGAGACAGAGGGAGAGGGAGAGGGAGAGAGAGAGACAGAGAGACAGAGAGACAGAGAGACAGAGGGAGAGGGAGAGGAAGAGAGAGAGACAGAGGGAGAGGGAGAGGGAGAGAGAGACAGGGAGAGGGAGAGGGAGAGAGAGAAGAGAGAGAGAGAGGTGTCTCAACATGGGGTCTATAACTTAGTGCTCAGATTTGGGGACTTGTCTCTACTGGAGTCAGGTCTGATACTCAGTTTTATACGGAGACCTCAGATTTTTCTTTTTGATGGGGCCATACTCGGTGGTGCTCAGGGCCAACCCCTGGCTCTGAGCTATGGCCCCACTCCTGTGAGCTTGGGGGCAGTCTTGGGGTATCACATGAGGCACTGGGGATTCGATCAGGGTTGACCGTGTGCAAAGCAAACATCCTCACTGTATTATTGTTCTGGCCCTGACACAGGACTGATTCTTAACAGATATGCCCTGGAAAGTCTCTTTGGGTCAGGAAGCTAGGAGGAATTCTGAACTTCCACCTCACCTCTGTATCAGACTTTTAGAGAGAGAGAGCAGTTTCCAACTTCTAGTGCTATTCACCCCACAAGGATCTCCAACATTTGAAAAATGGAGACCATGGTATAAATGAGGGGGGTAGCTGGGAGGACAGTCAGGATACAGAACACAGATGGGGGCCAGAGTTAGAAAATGGTTGAAAAACCCTAGTCTAAATATTCTTTTTTGGGGGGGTTGGGTTGGGATCACGCTTCTGCTCAGAGCTTACCCCTGACTCAGTGATCAGGGATCACTCCTATTGGGGCTCAAGGGACCATGCGTGGTGTTGAATCAACGTACATCGCATGTAAGGCAAGTACCTTACTATTCTCTCTCTCTCTCTTTCTCGCTCTCTCTCTCTCTCTCTCTGGCCCCATATATCCTTCTTTGTCCTCAGACCCTAAAGTTCTAAATCCACTTTTCCCACAGTCCTTATATTTTAAAAGAGATTTCCCCAAGTGTTTTCTTTCTGGTTTGAAACTTCTTGAATTTAAAACATGTCAAACCAAAAATTTCATTTTTGTGGCAGCATTGAAGTTTTCCATATCACTTGAAGACCTTCCTCTGGCACCTTCTTTCTTCCCCCACCCCTTGTGAATAGAGTATCTAATTTAAAAGCATTGCATAAAAGAATATTTATCAGATAATGGACATCCCCAGGGGCAACTCACTCACTTTCCCTGTACGGAACTCCTCTCTCTTTCTCCGAAATCAGAGAATATTAGCAGATTATGCAGGCTGCCTGGCCTGTCCCTGCTTCTTAGGGCTCTTGCAGTATCTTGGAGATACTCAGTGAGAGTGGTCTGCTCAGTGCTTGGTAAGTAGCAAGAATAAAATGTTGGTCTTCATGATGAGTGATTTGGACAATGTCAGTTTCAGCCACTAATGTGATACATGAAATGATTAGCAGTTGCTTTTTCCTCAGATAATGATGAGAATCACATGCAATAACATATCCTAGACATTTGGGGAATTCTTTCTTTCTTTCTTTCTTTCTTTCTTTCTTTCTTTCTTTCTCTCTCTTTTTCTCCTCCCTCCCTCCCTCCCTCCCTCCCTCCCTCCCTCCCTCCTTCCTTCCTTCCTTCCTTCCTTCCTTCCTTCCTTCCTTCCTTCCTTCCTTCTTTCCTTAATTGCTCCTTCCTTCCTCCCTCCCTCCCTTCCTTCCTTCCTTCCTTCCTTCCTTCCTTCCTTCCTTCCTTCCTTCCTTCCTTCCTTCCTTCATTGCTCCTTCCTTCCTCCCTCCCTTCCTTCCTTCCTTCCTCCCTCCCTCCCTCCCTCCCTCCCTCCCTCCCTTCCTTCCTTCCTTCCTTCCTTCTTTACTTCATTGCTCCTTCCTTCCTTCCTTCCTTCCTTCCTTCCTTCCTTCCTTCCTTCCGCATTGCTCCTTCCTTCCTTCCTTCCTTCCTTCCTTCCTTCCTTCCTTCCTTCCTTCCTTCCGCATTGCTCCTTCCTCCTTCCTTCCTTCCTTCCTTCCTTCCTTCCTTCTTTCTTTCTTTCTTTCTTTCTTTCTTTCTTTCTTTCTTTTCTTTCTTTCTCCATTCTTTTCTTCCTTCACTTTTCTTATTCCTTCCTTCCTTCCTTCCTTCCTTCCTTCCTTTCTTTCTTTTTTTCTTTCTCCATTGTTTTCTTCCTTCTCTTTTCTTCTCCTTCCTTCCGTCCTTCCTTCCATCCTTCATTCTTTCTTTCTCCATTCTTTTCTACCATCTCTTTTCTTCTCCTTCCTTCTTTCTTT